>NC_091122.1:7040000-7117500 GCF_040183065.1 Periplaneta americana
AGGTTCATTGCCGCCCTCACATAAGCCCGCTATTGGTCCCTCTCCTGAGCAAAATTAATCCAGTCTCTACCATCATATCCAACCTCCCTCAAATCCATTTTAATATTATCTTCCCACCTACGTCTCGCCCTCCCCAAAGGTCTTTTTTCCTCCGGCCTCCCAACTAACACTCTATATGGATTTCTGGATTCGCCCACATGTGCTACATGCCCTGCCCATCTCAAACGTCTGGATTTTATGTTCCTAATTATGTCAGGTGCAGAATACAATGCGTGCAGCTCTGCGTTGTGTAACGTTCTCCATTCTCCTGTAACTTCATCCCTCTTAGCCCCAAATATTTTCCTAAAAACCTTATTCTCAAACACCCTTAATCTCTGTTCCTCTCTCAGAGTGAGAGTCCAAGTTTCACAACCATAAAGAACAACCGGTAATATAACTGTTTTATAAATTATAATTTTCAGATTTTTTGACACCAGACTGGATGATAAAAGCTTTTCAACCGAATAATAACAGGCATTTCCCATATTTAATCTATGTTTAATTTCCTCCCGAGTATCATTTATATTTGTTACTGTTGCTCCAGGATATTTGAACTTCTCCACCTCTTCAAAAAACAAATTTCCAATTTTTATATTTCCATTTCGTGCAATATTCTCGTCACGAGACATAATCATATAAGTTACTTTGTCTTTTCGGGATTTACTTCCAAACTTATCTCTTTACTTGCTTCCAGTAAAATTCCCGTGTTTTCCCTAATCGTTTGTGTATTTTCTCCTAACATATTCACGTCATCCGCATAGACAAGAAGCTGATGTAACCCGTTCAATTCCTCTCTGTTATCCTGGACTTTCCTAATGGCATACTCTAGAGCAAAGTTAAAAAGTAAAGGTGATAGTGCATCTCCTTGCTTTAGCCCGCAGTGAATTGGAAAAGAATCAGACAGAAACTGGCCTATACGGACTCTGCTGTACGTTTCACTGAGACACATTTTAATTAATCGAACTAGTTTCTGGGAATACAAAATTCAATAACAATATCATATAAAACTTTTCTCTTAACCAAATCATATGCTAACTATTTTACTAAAATTATTATATTTTCTATCCTTTCCAACAATTTTACAATAGGGGTCATTCCACAGTAACTCAAGTTACATTCAGACATATTTATGAACTTATGAACGCTAGGTTATTGGCTTATTTATTGCGTTTACGAACATTCTTCACTGCAGTACCCAGTAATCGGGAATATAATTCATTCTGTGAGGTTTATTGATGAGTTATACTCACGAATGCTGGTTATTGCCGTGAAGAATGTTCCTAAATGCAATAAATAATTAACAGAAACTTAATTTTTGTTTTAATATAATTAATAAGCTCATAAATGTAGACTAGGCTGGCAAAACATGGTATGTGCATTTTTTATAATTTTACAGGAGAGCAATTTTAAACCTTTGAGTTTAATTTAAAATTACTTGCAATTAATATTGGAAACTAAGACAGTAGTGTTGTAATAGATAAATTCCTCGACATGTTGAATTTAAACTTGGATTTGGTATTTTTCAATCGAAACTTTGAAATTTATAATTTTTCGACATAACATCTTTTGTCCACTTATTTAAATATAAATAAAAGGGACAAATCAGAAAGTGGCAGAATTTTCAATTTGACATCAAATAGTAGCCTATATTATTTCTTTCGTAACTCTACATGATGTTTGTAGATTATTATTGTTATTATTATTATTATTATTATTATTATTATTATTATTATTATTATTATTATTATTATTTTGTATTTCATCTCACTGCCATTTTCTGTCATTCATTCTCATCATCATTTGTTCTGTTTTGTTTTTTTATTTTGTGCTAAACTGTAATTGGCTTTGTGCTGTTGTTTTGAACATTAATATTCTAAATAAATAAATAAATAAATAAATAAATAAATAAATAAATAAATAAATAAATAAATAAATAAATAAATAAATAATAATTATTATTAGTCTATTATTATTAATATTATTATTATTATTATTACTATTATTATTATTATTATTACACTATTATTATTAATATCATTATTATTATTATTATTATTATTATTATTATTATTATTATTATTATAGGAGATTTATCTTTTGAAGAGGTGGAGAAGTTCAAATATCTGGGAGCAGCAGTAACAAATATAAATGATACTCGGGAGGAAATTAAACACAGAATAAATATGGGAAAAGCCTGTTATTATTCGGTTGAGAAGCTTTTATCATCCAGTCTGCTGTCAAAAAAATCTGAAAGTTAGAATTTATAAAATAGCTCTTTATGGTTGTGAAACTTGGACTCTCACTTTGAGAGAGGAACATAGGTTAAGGGTGTTTGAGAACAAGGTCCTTAGGAAAATATTTGGGGCTAAGAGGGATGGAGTTACAGGAGAATGGAGAAAGTTACACAACACAGAACTGCACGCATTGTATTCTTCACCTGACATAATTAGGAACATTAAATCCAGACGTTTGAGATGGGCAGGGCATGTAGCACGTATGGGCGAATCCAGAAATGCATATAGAGTGTTAGTTGGGAGGCCGGAGGGTAAAAGACCTTTGGGGAGGCCGAGACGTACATGGGAAGATAATATTAAAATGGATTTGAGGGAGGTGGGATATGATGATAGAGACTGGATTAATCTTGCTCAGGATAGGGACCAATGGCGGGCTTATGTGAGGGCGGCAATGAACCTCCGGGTTCCTTAAAAGCCAGTAAGTAAGCATTAACTTTCTAATTATGAAAAATAATTGAGCTTCTTAGTAAGCTTTCAGTTTTATAACTTCTGGTTTGAAGTCTTGTAATACAACATGTAATTTATACTGAAGATTTTTGTCTTGTTCCAAATCATAATGTTCTTTCCAAAACTTGCCTTCTCCAATTTTAACATTTAAATAAAAACCTTACTGAACAAAGTAACCTACTGAGCTTCTATTACTGACCTATACTACAAAATATTTATTTTAAATGGTGAAAAAAAATTATTTTAACACACAAAATGAGGAAAAATGTTTTTCTTGATTTGTGGAAAAAAAAGTGAAAAGTGAATAAGACACGTTTTGGAACTATAGAACCAGTGGCGGTGCGTCACGTGAACAGCTTGTTTTTATTAATGCACGACTAGTTCTATTATTTAATACCGTATTGACATAGTGGGGATGTATAATATCAGGATCGAATATTTTAAACTTCCCGCATCTTGCATAAACTTCTTATGTAAACTTGGCAACATCCGTTCACGTACAAGCCGTGCTCTTTTCAAGAAGGTTACAGGAATTTCACGCATGCGCGATAGAAAATTGTCTTTCGCTGGACGCTTATGACTCGTCAAGAACACAAAGCGTTAAGTGAATAGTGAATCTATCCTACAGATGTCAGGTGCATCGATGCCTATCGTTCACGTGCTATATCTCGAGGAAGAAATTTAATAGTCTGTATTCTAGCCTGTTGGTGTCAGCATCTCACTGTCGGAACATTTACTTTATGTGGATGTGTGTACAGTGCTGCTGCGAGAGTGTAGTTTGTGAATTACTATACTTCAGTGTCAGCATAATAGCATAGTGTAGCTATGAAACACGTGCTGCCTGAATGTGATGGTGGTATGAATTTAAGTATCTGTATGTTAGTGTATAATATTTAAGAATGATATTTACTGGCATGTATTCACAGTAATCAATCTATGCGAATGGGATTACAGTACTGGTATAGGCTATAGTGTATCAGTGTGTTGTGAATCAAAATATATTACTGAGCACACGCTTTTGTAAATAACGGCATTGTGGTATGTATTAATTTATAACAAACGCAAACAATGAATTCTGTTCAAGTAATTTGAAACAGTAAAGAACTGGGTAAATTGGCTTACCAGGAAAAATTGGAAATAAAAAAAAACTGGGTTTCATTATTATTATTATTATTATTATTATTATTATTATTATTATTATTATTGTTGTTATTATTATTATTATTATTATTACTATTATACGTTCTTTTGAATTTATATACGGTTTTTTTATAGTGAAACATTGGAATCATGACATTTCATATTAGGCTAAAAACGTATGATTTAAAAATTCTCTTCGATTTTGGAACAAAAAATTGTGAACACATACAGTGAAACCTCTCCTTACGGACACCCCCAAGATACGGACACTCCTCATATACGGACAGATTTTTATGTCCCAACTGAAATAGTATAGAAATAATGATGAATTTAACTCTCGTTTACGGACACTCTCAGACACGGACACGGATACGGACAGCTGTTTCACAGTCCTAAAACTTGCTTTACCTTTTGACTACGGACAGAGCTTGGATTTCAAGATATAATTTGTTACAAAAACGGAAAATTTAGTTTTGAGAACTGTACAGAATTCTTTAACATGAAAGAAGACAGTCGTATACTACCACTAGCCCACCAGGCTACCCTTTGTTAGCTGGAAGTGAGTGGATAAACAAAGTCATAAAATTTAACCTGTTTGTTGGGTCCAAGGTTTCCGCGATCGTGAAATTGTATTCGACACATGATAGGGTTAATAGGATTTTTGTCTCCACTTCAATCAGTCGTTCTGTTTGGAGAGACATGGCACCTGGGCGTAAAGGTTAATTTGAAAACTGTAAATTACAGTACTGCATGTGTGTATTTATTCACACTGCAATGGGTATATACCCGGTGGCGGTGGTAACTAATTACACTCAATAATGACAATAATAAACTTATTAATTAAAAATAGACTTAATAATAATACTAATACTTAATACAAATAATTAATACTAACAATTAATAATAATAATAGTATTAATAATAATAATAATAATAATAATAATAATAATAATAGGGAATATCCTAAATTAAATGAAGCACGATCACTTAAAATAATAATTAAAATAAATCTAATTTGTATCTTAAATCTAAGTTCGAACTAAAACCCAAGAGTATGATATGTTCATTTCTGCACAAGTACCTTTCCACATTACAATCATTTCGCTGTCAACTCACTCACTGCACTGGAACTACGACACATTTCACTGATTCTATCCTGATTTCACTAACACTTCAAAAACATTTCACTGTTCAAATACTTTGCACTGCCACTATAAACTATAAAGCTTCCCTGACAGGAACACGTTTCACGGACACAACATAATTCTTCACTGATACAACACTTCAATAACAAAATATCATTTACATCCTTTACATACTGTGTATAATTATCGTCTATTAGTAAGGTCCTTAAGCCTATTTTTAAATACGTTTTTGGTTGTTGGTAAAGACTTTAGTGAGTCTGCAGGTAAAGCATTCCAGTCCCTGATAGTACGATTGAGAAAAGAAAACTTTCCAGTGTCCGTCCTCTGTCTTCTTTCCCTCAATTTATAAGAGTGGTCGTTCCTTGAAGAGTAATTTTGCGGCTGCAACCTATTTTTTATTTCTCTCCAGGCAGGCTCACCTCTGTATGTTTTGAACAGTGCGCATAATCGAATTCGCGTTCTCCTGTCCTTGAGTGTGTCCCATTTTAATGGTGAATTTTTTCGACAACACTTGAGGGCCCGTTTTTGAATCTTTTCCAGTGTCTTAATATGTTCTAATCTGTAAGGATCCCAACATGCAGCACCATATTCCATTACTGGACGTACTAGTGATTTATATGCAATCTCTTTGATTTATCAGAGCCTTTTCTTAGTACCCTCATCACAAAGTGTAACGCTCTCCATGCTTTTCCCGCTGTGTCTGTAATGTGTTCCCCCCAGCCGAGATCGCTGCTAAATGTTATTCCGAGGTATTTACATTTGTTAACTTCCGGAATGGTTTCACCCCCTAACGTATACGATGCGACTATTTTATTTCTTTTCCTTGTAAAGCTGATGGCTTTGCTCTTTAGAGAATTTATAACTGTAGACCTAGAATAAAATTGCATGGCATAGTACTGTATTTTCCTTTTCCGGTCTTATCTACTGTAGTTCAAAGTTGCAAAGAATTTACTGTAGTACAGTAGAATGTATGTAGAATTAAACTACAGTATTACATTTCATTTAAAGCGTGAAGGGATATATAATGCATATTATAAATTTACTGTTAGATTGGGGAGCCTCCCTCCCAACTAAGGACACCTCCCAGATGCGGACAGATTGTTACGTCCCTTCGATGTCCGTAAATGAGAGGTTTCACTGTATAATATTTTATCACGAGCCGTCACTGTATGGAACTCTTATCATGTTTTGCCATCCTAGTCTAGAAAAGTGTCTGAATGTAGCGTGAGTTACGCACAAAATCCGTCCAATAGTTTAGTATATACAGGGACATAATTTTATTTTTACTTCAATTTTTATTGTACCTGAGTTTTTGAATATACTTCACTGCCACCCCTTCAACCGTCTTCCACACAGATCCAAGACCCCATATACAGTCATAGTAGCCAAGTACGTTCCAAAAATATGTTCGCATTTTCCAGTGACGAAAGAGCTTTCAATATTGAATCATTTTCGCACAGGTACTGTCGTCCATTTGCCTACGTCGTATCCCGGTTTCCCCCACCTGCTTTTATTCGCCAGCTAGTGGCTGGGCTGTCTTAGCTCTTTTCTGAGAATATTAATTTCTGTTAGGAATTGGACGTCTACGTAATATTATACAACTGTTTAAAATAACTTACATAAAAGGGTCTCGTTAAATAATTAACTGTCACGTGATTTCCCTCCTTTCTACGACCCTACGACATAACCACTTGGACGGACAGTAGATAGTATGTCTGAGTAATTTCATCTTTTCTGGCAGAAGTGAAGATTGAATTTACAGTACGTAAGGTGCTCTTTTATAGAGTAGGTACAGAATTATTTCAACATGAGTTAGTAGTACGAAGAACTGTTTTTTTAATTTTTTATTTGATTATTTAACGAGCTGTATCAACTACGAGGTTATTTAGCGTCGATGGAATCGGTGATAGCGAGATGATATTTGGCGAGATGAGGCCGAGGATTACGAAGGACTGGTAATTGGAATTAAGTACAATATGCTATAGTGCGATAATATGCACATTAGAACTGAAGGCTGTATCGAAATGTGTTTAAATATCCATATTGTGATTATTTTTCAATTTAACTTCATTCTCTATATTGTACGCTAATGTGCTGTAGATAGTATAATATACACTGCATAATGAATACGTTCGCATGGACAGCTCAGTTCGTGAGTAAAAATACTCATTGTTAATACTGTACTGTATTTTGATTAAACAAAAACATAATGAAAATAATTAAACTCAAAAGCGCGATATTTCCTAGTTTACGTAAATGGATGAACTGCTTTTCTTCCCTCCTATACCTAGTAAAGTGATTTGTTTGTATATTACGTCAGTATCATCGAACTCCAGTCGTGGAAGGGGATAGGAAACGGCGTTGATCCAGAGGTATAGGCAAGTTAATATTAAAAATGTTAGTAAAAATAAAATGATGTGCCTATATAAACGGCTGCACTCACCGAGCTCCTCCCACTGGTCGAAGATGCGCCGGTTGCCCCTGCTGTACAGCATCTCGTTGTGCAGGGAGCCGCCGCCCAGGCCCTTGCCGGTGCGCAGGACGCAGGGCTGACCGCCGCACAGCCGGCTGCTGGGCTGGGCCCGGTAGATCCAGTTGAGTCGCGACGTGGGCGCCTGCGTCAAGGGCGTGAAGGCCGGCACGTCCGCCAGGTCAGGCTCCTCCCCGCCCGCCTCCAGCAGCAGCACGCGCCACGACCGCACCTCCGACAACCTGCACCCCGGACAACAACAACTCGTATTTCCGACACTGGCATCAACTCGTCATTAACATAGTTCTCTTATCAAAAGACTTGTCATCTCTAACAGCGATGAGCTTCGTAAAGTTCACCATTATTATTATTGAATTTCCAAGTTTATAGAACCTTATTTTACCCGAAGGTATATTAGGGCTGTAATTAAATCATACATATTATAGCCCTGTACAATTAGTTACACAAAATATATACATAATTATGACATAAAATACACATATTACATTAAATGTATATGACAATAAAAATCATATTTATATTATACACATACAAAGATATAAGATAAAATAGATATAATATATAGAAATAGATACACAATATATGAAATGCAGACATATTACATACAATACTTTCCCAGGACACATCACACAGACTTGTTACTTACAAAATAAATAAATAAATAATGATAATAACAATAACAATAGTAATAATAATAATAAGAATAATAATAATAATACTAATAATAATAAGTAAGCATTTCGTAGAAATATACATATTACTTTTAAGGACGTATATGACATAAAAATGACATGAAATAGACATGACATACAAATGCATGTAAGACATACACATATTATATACAAAACACAGAAAAGACAAATAAAAAGGAAAATTACATAAAAAACATACATGATATGAAACAGTGATATTATAGCTATTATTATTGTGATTATTACTATTATTATTAGTAGTAGTAGTATCTCCTTTTATCGCAGCCTGTTTTGCTCTGTTACATGTTAGATTAATGATAAAAAAATAGAACCTAAAAATATACACAAACAAAATTAGCACATTCATATACCCTTTCTAATTGCATTAACTACAACTTCTCTTTACTATGGCAGAAACATATAAACTAGCTATTTATAGTGAATTGTGAATATGTGATATGAATTTCTGAAATTCTCTTCAACAGCATTTCTTTTTAAACATAAAACATAAACATAAACATAAAATTCACCATTAGACTATCGACAAAATCACGAACACTGCCGTAAGTTTCTATTGTTGTTAAAAAGTCTATTATTGTCTAGAGTTGCCACTTTTTTTTTTTTAATATTTGTAATCGTTATGAAAATTCACTAAGATTGTTGAGATTCAATATAACTACTAACATAGTAATAATCATTATCAGGAGTCACTACCGTTATAAGAGTGTCGTAAACATTGTCAATAGTCACGATCGTTATTAACAGAGCCGTTACTGTTAAGGGTTTAAGAGTTTTCAAGAATCGCAGTCATTACTGAGACATAATCACTACCAAGAGTCACGAAGACTTTCAACTTAGTTGTTATCATTGCCAAGAGTCCCTATCGTTGGTCTGTCTACTAATTCCTAATTACTGTCAAGAGTTGTTATCGTTGGTTTATCAACTGACTCCTAATTACTATGAAGAGTCACTATAGCTATCACCTGACACATAATCACTATCAAGAGTCACCATGACTTTCAACTGAGTTGTCTTTTTGAAAGAATTTTAGATAAGGGCGCAAAGAGCTATAGAACCTTACGCACCTTTTTGAACCCCACTAACTAATTCAACTGCGTTGTAGTCGCTACCAAGAGTCGCTATCGTTAGTTTTCAATGTATTACTAGTTATTACAAAGAGTTGCTATCGTCATTGCCTGAGATATAATCACTATCAAACTTTGTCATCACTTTCAACTGAGTTCCAATCTTTGCTAAGAATCGCTGTTGATTATGCTGACATTTTATGGACTAACGTTTCCAGCGACAACAAAACGAAACTTCAACGTGCTCATACTTTGTGTGTACGTTTTGTAAGCAATGTTCGTAAATATGATCACATTACCCCATCCCTGGAAGCAATAGGTTGGCTTAAACTAGATAAGAAAAGAAATTTACATTCACTTCTCTATCTCTTCGAAATCTTGAACTCTTCTATTCCTTCGTACCTGTCGTCTCGCTTCACTTACCTTTCTTCCCACCACGATCTGAACACACGCTCTCGCCATGAAACAATACTAACAATACCATCCCATCGCATCTCCTCATACTCATCCTCTTTCACAATAGCCCTGCCAAGACTCTGGAATTCGTTACCTGCTAGCATCAGGGACTGTCGAAATAAAATTCAATTCAAACGCAAACTTACTAGGCACTTGGTCAGTAATTGAGACTCGTTCAGACATGGTTTCTTGTAAATAGTTCTCTTAATCTGTCACAAAATATCTCAGTATATGGTAATTTCATCACTATAGAATTTTGTTATTCTAGGTTTAATTTGTAATTCAGTAAATACAAAAATATTCTTTGTTCTTAACTTCTATGATAAATTATCTAGCTTTCATTAATCAGGTAATCTTTTCGTACTTTAATTCATATTGTAATTGTAAATTTAATATTAATTGTAATTTTATTGTTCATATTATAGTTGTAATCCCCTGTTAGAGGGGCAGAGAAGGCCTGATGGCCTTATCTCTACCAGGTTAAATAAATAAATACTAATACTGCTGTTAGAGCTCCCGAGTAGCTCAGTGGTAGAGCGTTGGTACGTTAAACCAAAGGTCCCGGGTTCGATACCCGGCTCCGGAACAATTTTTCCCTCGAAATTATTCAAATCAACTTTACAGGGAGTTATACCTGAAATCTTGATTTGCATAATACTGCTGTTATTTGTCTATCAACTGATTCCTAGTTATTGTGAAGAGTCGCTATCGTCATTAACTGAGATAAAATCACTGTCAGAGTCTCCGTCGCTTTCAACTGATTTGCAGTCACTGTCAAGTAAGTTGTATTAGCCGTCTCGTTGCTGAGGTGCCGTACCTGTTGGCCAGCACGGCGCCAGCAGCTCCTCCGCCCACGATGATGAAGTCGTAGAGGTCGCCGCTGTGCAGCTGGCTGGGGGACTGCAGGTCGGCCTGTGATTGGTGGTCCAGGTTCAGCGAGACGAAGCGCGCCAGGAAGCACAGCACCAGCGGGCCCGAGCACGCCATCTGCGGGAAAATAACTGTTCACATTTTGGCGAACTAACTGACCGTCTGTGTTTGCAAATTGTGGAGCTGTTCTTCAACCTTCACGATCAACAGTTTCGAAAACATTCAGTGATACAGAAAACGTAAAAAATAAGATTCATTCTGAAAAACCAAAGGCAGCTACTTGTCACGTGCGATATTATTCTTCTCTAGTGTTAATATTATACTATATAATTCCATTGCCCCTGTAATTTAAATTTTAGTTCCTATTTTCTTTTACTTATTTTTTATTATTATTATTGTTATTATTATTATTATTATTATTATTATTATTATTATTATTATTATTATATTTTTTTTCTATATTTCTCTTATATTAATATTATATTATATAATTTTTGTAACTGTAATTTTAATTCTATTTCCTATTTTATTTTATATTCTCTTATAGGCCTATTAATATTATATCTGAACTGCGACCGAACACGAGCGCTGCTCATTCGGTCTCAAATTTTGTTAATACTGCTGTATCTCCTTTTTTATATTGACTGTATTATTTTATTTCTATTTCTCTTGTTTGTTTGTAATTATATTCTTTATTCTGTATATTTAAATTTAAAATAAATAAATAAATAAATAAAATATGATGTTTACCGTCAAAAAAGATCCATATAAATCTACAACAAAATTTTGGATTTGAACATGTCAGTCATGCATCAGTATGGAAGTTGTTGAAATCAGAGAAATGTTATCCATATACAGACGTGGACAAATTACTCGTATTAGCAAAATTGAAGATTTGTATTATATATTTTTACAAAATTTGACTCTTCAATTTGGACTACAGTTTACATTTTGGATATTTCCAAATTATTAGCAAAAGTGAAGATTTGTATTATATATTTTTACAAAATTTGACTCTTCAATTTGGACTACAGTTTACATTTTGGATATTTCCAAATTATTAGCAAAAGTGAAGATTTGTATTATATATTTTTACAAAATTTGACTCTTCAATTTGGACTACAGTTTACATTTGGGATATTTCCAAATTATTAACAAAACTGAAGATTTTTATTATATATTTTTACAAAATTTGACTCTTCAATTTGGACTACAGTTTATATTTTGGATATTCCAAATTATTAGCAAAACTGAAGATTTTTATTATATATTTTTACAAAATTTGACTCTTCAATTTGGACTACAGTTTACATTTTGGATATTTCCAAATTATTAGCAAAAGTGAAGATTTTTAGTATATATTTTTACAAAATTTGACTCTTCAATTTGGACTACAGTTTACATTTTGGATATTTCCAAATTATTAGCAAAACTGAAGATTTTTATTATATATTTTTACAAAATTTGACTCTTCAATTTGGACTATAGTTTACATTTTGGATATTTCCAAATTATTAGCAAAAGTGAAGATTTTTATTATATATTTTTACAAAATTTGACTCTTCAATTTGGACTACAGTTTACATTTTGCATATTTCCAAATTACTAGCAGAACTGAAGATTTTTATTTTATATTTTGACAAAATTTGACTCTTCAATTTAAACTGCAGTTGACATTTTTGCATATTTACAAATTATTAGCAAAATATGAAGGTTTTTATTATATATTTTTACAAAATTGGACTCTTCAATTTAATCAATTTCATGTACTAAATTTATGGACCTGACAACCTCCATATTGTATCAGTAATATATCTATGATTTACATCAATTTCATCAACTACAATTGGATGAAACGTCTTAACAACGCGCATTTAACAAAATATAAACATGTTAGTGACAAAACGACACTGCGCTTTAGTTCAACGTCAAACATCAAGATCAACAGAAACTGCCCTATTCAACGAACTTTAAATCGGCAAATATACCCAACATATGTTCAACGTGATTATAATTTTTCAAAGTGATTTTACAAAGTGTTCACATTTCAATGACTACGCTAATAGTGGTTACAATTCTTCAACAGTTTTAATTTTTTATATATTTTAGATCATATCACATGACTTGCAGTGATTTAAATCGGCAAATACATCCAACATATGTTCAAAGTGATTTAAACTTTTAAAGTGTTTAAACAAAGTGTTCACATTTCAGTAACTACGCTAATAGTGGTTACAATTCTTAAACAGTTTTAATTTTTTATATATTTTAGATCATATCACATGACTTGCAGTGATTTAAATCGGCAAATACAGCCAACACATGTTCAAAGTGATTTAAACTTTTAAAGTGTTTATACAAAGTGTTCACATTTCAGTAACTACGCTAATAGTGGTTACAATTCTTCAACAGTTTTAATTTTTTATATATTTTAGATCATATCACATGACTTGCAGTGATTTAAATCGGCAAATACAGCCAACACATGTTCAAAGTGATTTAAACTTTTAAAGTGTTTATACAAAGTGTTCACATTTCAGTAACTACGCTAATAGTGGTTACAATTCTTCAACAGTTTTAATTTTTTATATATTTTAGATCATATCACATGACTTGCAGTGATTTAAATCGGCAAATACAGCCAACATATGTTCAACGTGATTATAAGTTTTCAAAGTGATTTTACAAAGTGTTCACATTTCAATGACTACGCTAATAGTGGTTACAATTCTTCAACAGTTTTAATTTTTTATATATTTTAGATCATATCACATGACTTGCAGTGATTTAAATCGGCAAATACATCCAACATATGTTCAAAGTGATTTAAACTTTTAAAGTGTTTATACAAAGTGTTCCCATTTCAACGACTACGCTAATAGTGGTTACAATTCTTCAACAGTTTTAATTTTTTATATATTTTAGATCATATCACATGACTTGCAGTGATTTAAATCGGCAAATACAGCCAACACATGTTCAAAGTGATTTAAACTTTTAAAGTGTTTATACAAAGTGTTCACATTTCAACGACTACGCTAATAGTGGTTACAATTCTTAAACAGTTTTATTTTATATTTTAGATCATATCACATGACTCGCAGTGATTCAACCTAACATAGCATGTATATCATAGATCAACCTAAGTTAAGTCGAATCAACCACACTAATATGAGCCGAAAATTACCACATTAAGTTCCATCTAATAGGCAAGGTTTTCATCATATTAATCTAACATTTCACATCTGAAGATGATACACAAGTATCGAAAACGTTAATGAAAATGTATTTATTTTATGATAAGCAAAGGCGGTTTTGTACACATATAATTATAGTCAAACATCTTCAATTTAAACTACAGTTGACATTTTTGCATATTTCTGTCTATTGTAATGTTAGAAATATGCAAAATGGTCAACTGTAGTCTAAATTGAAAAGTCAAATTTTGCAAACAGAATTATCATAAAAATCGTCAATTTTGTTAATAATTGATCCACGTCTGTATAATCCAGCTTTGCAAGAATTCAGTGAAAATTATTATAAGAGAAGGAATGAGTTCTGTGAACCTTTAACTGAGAAGGCAAATCTAATCCCAGATATTGTAAGGAACGTCATATATTCAGCTGCAGAAACTTTCCATTTAAATTACAGCATCATCAATCTCATAATAAATAAATAAATAAATAATTCTCCTGATAAACTTCGTTGAATTGTACACTGGGGTGCAAAAGAAATGCCGAGTTGAAGTCGCTGTTGTTGTTGTTGTTTAGTCAACTGTCCGAAGGCAGGTTTGAACCTCATAAGTAACACTAATGAGGCATCACTCATGAGGCAACTAGACCACAAGTTAATGGGGTAGGGTGGTCAGTTCCTTTCCCCCTCTAATGCATAGCCTACATTGCCGACTAGCTACATATTTCACTAATCAGACTTCAGATGCTTACGAGCTATTCCATCTCAAATCGAACGAAATATAGAGAAAATTGACCTTACAATTTCTAAATACAATCAAACTCTTTTTGTACGTAGACAACTGTGATACAATGCTTTGTGCAAAGTTTGAGGCATCAGAACTTCATAGTGTTTAAATTAAAAATATTTAAATTTATCGTATTTTCATAAAATTAGCAACTTTAAACTGTTGTGGCTCCGAAACCCTTTCACCCAATGATCAAAATCATGGTTTATTTTGATGCTGAGAAATTAAAGTTTATATTCACATATAAACAGTTTTTCTTACTTTTTATGGAAATGGAGAAATTTAGATTTTTCCTCATTAAGACGCCTTTGGCTAGGAAAAAATATTTAAAAAATATATGGTTAGATTCCGCATTGAAAGTACAAATAAACACATATTTTTTACTGGTGCACCGTTCATAAGAAAGTATTGAAAATATCAAATAAAGAAAATAAATAGTACGCGCGTGAGCTAACCAGCTGACTGTGAGGCGGGAGCTAGCCGAGACAAGCAAGGCCAGGAGACAAACACGTGATGTTTCGTCTAGTAGCGCATAGCTGGACTAGCTTTATCACAGGTTTTCATAAACACAGGAGTACAATGACGCCCAACGCTCGCTTATCTTCAGCTCTCGTCCAGTGCGTGCGGTACTGCGCCGTTCAAGTCCAGGCGTGTGAAAATAATCTATTTAATACCCTCGAAACTTATTGCCGTACCAGTAAGCAAACAATGCCGAATCCCTCTTAATAATGCAAGGTTTTTTCTCAATGTTTTTTTTTTACATTTTTACAAATGCCCAAAAAGCCTAAAAGCAAGTAAAATCAGATTATCTGTCTCTCTGTGTACAATAAAAATAAGGATTACTTCTTACCATAATCTACCAAATGTCAGCTTCAAAATGAGCTCTCGTTCAATGTCCTGCAGTAAATGGTTCCAGAGTTCTCAGCGCTGAAAGAGGCTTGTTTTTATAAAATACGCTAAATTTGTCGCTCAATAATACGAAAACCGTCCCAATCATCATGCATTAAATTTGCTGGATAATAGTCAAACAATAAGAAGACTTAAAAGGACCAATGCTCTTGACCAGTGGTCTGCATCGGAAGTTTTCGCTCGAGCGCCAAGTAGTTCATAGCATAATCCGACAGGTAGCGCACATGCATGATGGGTAAAATTGTCACGAGCGATAAATCCTCGAACGGTATAAGCCAAGCGTTAGACATTCGTTCTTACAGTGATGAACTGTGTAGTAACATCATAGATGTTTATCATTTCAAAACTTTGCAGTGTTTAACTAACCTCTCCATAGTACAACTACAAAACTCGATTTAAAATGTAATATAAATGTTGTAAGTAAATGTTTTTTTTTTTTTTTTTCCACACAGGAGTGATTTTTTTTGCCACATCTGATAGATGTTATTGGATGTAAATGTAATTATTATAAACGGAGAACACAATCACGATAATGCAAGAACTGTATCAAGTTTTCTAGTAATAATAATAATAATAATAATAATAATAATAATAATAATAATCTCTAATAATTAGTGTATCAATCTTTGCATCTGTAACAGTTGTGCAGCATGATTATTCGTTTTATTATATTTTCTGTGACATTATCTCTGTACTAATATTGTTATTAATCTACTGCTATATCAATAATATTTTGTAAAACGTTTCTACATTGTCGCAGTATATAGGCGGAACACTATGTATGGGCCTATCATATTATATATGTGGTAAATCAAATATTGAATAATTATTAATTAGCAATAATAACTGTATATCGAAGTTTTTCATACTATTTTATTTATAACTTCATGTTCCTGTTTTGGTACGTTCCATTGACTGTTCCATTAAACGTTTGTCATAAACGCAGAAAATAAAGCCTTATTTTTACCGTGTGAGCAAAACATATGTGTATCTTATCTGTCGCCTTCCATACAAGATAAGACATGTCGGTGAGATGACCTTGTACTGTGCTTCTATTTATTACGAGCGTATCACGACCGATCGTATCTCACTCGAGGGTGCGACACTCGACCGAGTTCAAGCGAGCGATTTAACTCCAATGAAGAACTCTGCTCTTGACCTTCCATTCATTTTTACTACTGCTATTTGAAACATTGTTATTTTTCTTTTGGAGTGTTGTCATGGGATAACATCTCCAATCATGTCATATTCTTTTATAATATTTACTTATTATCTATTGTAGACAGATTGTAAATGTGATGTAAGTGTTATATAAAAAATAATTAAAAAAAAAACTTACGAGGTTCAGACTTGTCTTCGGACAGTTAACTAAACAACAACAATGTTAGATGCTTAATTCACTACATCATGCAAATATTTATCGAGTAGAACACGATTAATAGCTAAATTAAACAAAACATTTTCGGGTTCCGCAAGGTTTCGAACCACTGGCCTAATAGGCCTACATTTCCGAGTACCTAACTTTATACACTCTCTACCTTCACCACTATATCCGTATATAAAAAACACACAATTTTGTTTTCCCATCGCTAGAACTC
The DNA here is from genome assembly GCF_040183065.1 of Periplaneta americana. Classification (NCBI taxonomy): domain Eukaryota; kingdom Metazoa; phylum Arthropoda; class Insecta; order Blattodea; family Blattidae; genus Periplaneta; species Periplaneta americana. The sequence continues at coordinate 7,057,146 of NC_091122.1, forward strand.
GCGACTGGTCGTTGCCATAACGACCTTGAACCACTCACATTCGACTCTCACTTGTTCCGTTTGGCGAGGCTCTCTCTTGCACACTGCAGGCACTTCTGAAACTTCCGTCTTCGAACCAGAGGTCTTATAACTCCATGATGGGCAATGAATCACTGGAATTATCATCTCTGTGACTGAGGATGTAAGACTCTGTGCGGGGCATTCCCTTAATTGCGAAAACTTATCTTGACATTTGCAGAATTTTGCACAGTCTACCGCTTCCATTCGACTCAACGTGTTAATACATAAACAAAGACGCATCGAGTCATCCAAATATCAAAAGTAGAATCGTAGGCGTCAATGACGACGCACTTTTTACTTATTATTTTTCGATATTTCCATAAGCTATTGGGACCTCTGTTAATACAGGGACATCATTTTATTTTTACTTCAATTTTTATTGTACCTGAGTTTTTGAATGTACTTCACTCCCACCCCTTCTACTAATGAAGTTCCAACTCCACACAGAACCAAGACCGCAGATAGTAAGCAGTACTGAGTTACTGAGTATAGTACGTTCCAGAAATATGTTCGCGTTTTCCAGTGACGAAAGAGCTTTTAATATTGAATCATATTTTCGCACAGGTACTGTCCGTTTGCCTACGTCGCATCCCGATTTCCCCCACCTGCTTCTGCTCGCCCCTCTGTAATAGCTGGGCTGTATTAGCTCTTTTCTGAAAACATTAATTTCTCTTAGGAATTGGAAGTTTACGTAATATTATACAGCTGTTTAATTTAACTTAAATAAAAGGGCCTCGTTAAGTAATTAACTGTCACGTGATTTCCTCCCTTTCTACAATCCTGCGGCATAACCACTTGGACGGACAGTAGATAGCATGTCTGAGTAATTTTATATTTTCGGGTCGGGCAGAAGTGAAGATTGAATTTACAGTACGTAGAGTAGGTACAGAATTATTTCAATATGAGTTACTAGTACGAAGGACGAAACTGGCAATTGGAATTAGGTGCAATAGTCTATAGTGCGATAATATGCACAAAAGAACTGAAGCCTGTATCGAAATGAACGGCCACCATTTTCAAAGTTGTGTTTAAATATTCATATTATGATTATTTTCCAATTTAACTTCTTTCTCTATATTGTACGCTAATGTGCTGTAGACAGTATAATATACACTGCATAATGAATACGTTCGCATGGATAACTCACTTCGTGAGTAAAAACACTTATTCTTAATACAGTACTGTACTCTGATTAAAGAAAAACCTGATGAAAATTATCAAACTCAAAATCGCGATATTTCCTAGTTTACGTAAATGGATGAACTACTTTTCTTCCTTCCTATACCTAGTAGAGTGATTTGTGTTTTACGCCAGTATCATCGAAGTCCAGTCTTGGAGGGGGGAGCAAGCGGTGTTTCCGATTCTCTAAAGGTATAGACAGGTTAATATTAAAAATGTTAGTAAAAATAAAATGATGTCCCTGTACAGTAATTATACGCCTACAGAAATATTGCGAAGTTCGAAATAAACTATATCTTATCGAAAAATATTAGACTAAGTAATCCACTCCAGCAAACAAATGAATGTCGTCTATTAAAACTTTTATGGATCATGCTCGTCTTTCTCCCATTTCGGGTGACAGTTCAAAATTTTATTCGCATCTATTCATACTTTTAACGCACTGTATTTTTTTTTTATCTATCTGATTTATTTATTGATTTTATTTATCTATTTATTTATTTAACTAGCTAGGTAGTGAGTACAAATTGCATTTATAAAACAAAAATGTTTCTAGCCACTACCGTAAGAGCCAGGCTCGTGTACGGTGTGGTCTTAGTCAATAATATAACATAAAATTTACAAGGACAGTTTACTAAATACAGTAAGTAACTTAATTCAAACCAATAAATACAACACAAGAGCAAGAATAAAGAAGAAAGAGAAAAAGAGAGAAAAATACACATTTAATATAAATTGACAATCAGACAGAAGCCAGTGATATTCAATAAAAACATGAATATAGTCGACAGAAATAAAAGGTAAAAAAAAACACACATTTTTTAATATCATATATCATGGATAATTTTACAAATTTCTTTCTTAAAAGCTTAAATTTTAAAATATTTCAAATTTGGAAAATGTTTCCTAATTTCATTATAAAGTCTAAGGCCGAAACTAGCACCATGTTAAGAGCTGCACTTGTATGACATTTAGGCTCAATTAATGGAAAAGTAGACTTTTGTCTTCGAGTACGATATTAATGGCGATTAGATTTATGTTTTATTTGATTTCTGTGGTAGTAAGTTAGTAAACTATATTTATAAATTTCTTCAATAGGCAATACACTAAAATCTGTATAAATTTGTTAGGTAATCCATATTTTTGGTCAGACAAATTTTTATTAATCTTCTGTGTAATAATAATGCATTATGCAACGAGCCTATAATGGTAGTAATTAAGACGCGAGTATGTTTATGAAACGAGCGCAAGCGAGTTTCATAATTTTCATACGGGCGTCTTAATTACCATTACAGGCAAGTTTTATACGACTTTTTATGCTCGACCATATTTCTAACTTGAAATTATACATAAGTATCCATGTTATTGTTATCTAAGAGAGGTGCGGAACTGACCTTGTGCAATAGCCTACCTCGTAAATTGTGAGATTTGCGCAGACGCGAAAGTATTGATTTTTCCGAGAAACAGATGTCGACGACCTTGATATAATCTTGATATAACCTTGAAATTGAATTATACATTGAAAAACGAGATGACAAATTGAATTTATTTGCATATTATTTACAATTAACGCTAACTATTATAGTAACAGAACTGACTTTATTTCAAATGTAGGTTATTTATTGTGCAATTGGTGAAATCGATACTTGCGCTTTCATATGGTGCTTTCTGATTGGCGGAACACCTGAACTTTAATGAATAGGTGTACTTTAATGAGGTCCATTAAAAGGCTGCTACCAGGTGTATAATTACTACATTTCGGCATGGTCGAGCATAAAATTATTAATATGCCATCTACATTTTTCAATATAGTACTGTATTATTTACATTTTAATTGAAATATATAATTAATATTGATTCAATTTTGGACAATTAATTTAATTTATTGGTCTGGCCCAATATTTTGGGTTTGCCCTGGGACACAGAATAGCTCACAATAAAATTTAAAATGAAAAATTATATAAACAGGTTTCAGACAAAATTGAGTAAGACATAAGAAAAAAAAATAGAACCAAGTGTAATTTAAATCGAATGTACACCATAAAGATGCTGACGAAATATCGCTACAGAAAATTTTATTATGGTGGTGACGATGGCATCTTGAAGATCTCTCGTCAGCTTGTATTTTTCTCTCCACTTTACAAAGGCTTTCGTGATGGTGCCTTTCTCTCCGAAGAAGAGACCGGCAACTGTGATTTTTTCTATGTTGTATTTCACTGATAGGTACTGAATCGTGGGCTCATAGATTTTCTTTTTCTCTTCGTTCACTTCAGATGGTTGAGTGGCTGAGATTTCAAATCTGATCGTAGGATCAATTAGGCCTATTTCGGCTGTGTGTTTATTTCTATTTATAGCTATGATATCTATCCTACGATTGCTTCCACCATCAGCAATACAATGAACTACTACTCATATTCACATAGTATTAACTCCAAGATCTAACCTACCCATCTCTCCATTGACGACTCTCAAGGGATCGGCGAAAATACTGATCAATGGAAAGGGGCCACTGTATTAAGATATAATTTCCTGAAGAATTCTACCGCTAGAAGTCGAATCCACGACCCAGAGCATCCGCTGAAAGGAAGCAGATAAAGCAGATCGGACACCATTAGCCGCAGTTCCGGAAACCACGTAGACTGCAGGATCCTACAGGGAAGTGGGGAAGTACCGGATTGATGCCAGTTGTGATGCATCACATGATTAAAGTCGAAATGTCAAGCAATGACTGAGCCTCCGTTGAAAGTATGCTCCCCATTGTCCTTGAAACACGTGAGAATTCGTCATTTGTTTAATTAAATCTAGTGCATCGCCCACACTTGCTTAAAGTGCCTAATATAGATGTAATGGTACTGGAATTTGAAAGGTACTATCGCAAACTGGACATTAGTATTAGTAGTAGTATTAGTATTTATTTATTTAACCTGATAGAGATAAGGCCGTCAGGCCTTCTCTGCCCCTCTACCAGGAGATTCCAACTACAATCTAAACTAATAATAAATCTGTAGCCGAAATTTTTCTGGTAACTTTCGATTTTCCAAAAATAATTGGTCCTAACATATATAATTAACCACCCTGAAATCGAAAATCGCTTTTTTGAAATTTTTGTTTGTATGTCTGTCTGTCTGTATGTTTGTTACCTTTTCACGCGATAATGGCTGAACGGATTTCGATGAAAATTGGAATATAAATTATGTTCGTTGTAACTTAGATTTTAGGCTATATGACATTCAAAATACATTATTTAAAAGGGGGGTTATGAGGAGGCCAGAATTAAATAAATCGAAATATCTCGCTTATTATTGATTTTTGTGAAAAATGTTACATAACAAACGTTTCTTTAAAAATAATTTGCGATAAGTTTTATTCCTTCAAAAATTTTGATAGGACTGATATTTAATGAGATAAATGAGTTTTAAAATTAAAATAACTGCCATCTATGGCCGTGTAATGAATTAAAAAACAAATGACTTCGTCTATAAGGAGCCTTGGACAGCAACAATCGAAAGCTATGAAAGATAGCCTACAGAGAATGTTTCTGTGTTTGTATTCGGAAGCTAAATTAACCGATTTGTATAATTAATTATTATTTCACCATTGGAAAGTGTAGTTTCTCTAGATGGACATAATGCTATAATGTTATTACAGTAACTTCTGATATAATATAATATAATATAATATAATATAATATAATATAAACATAATAAATCTGTAGCCAAATTTTTTCTGTTAATTTTCGCTTTTCCAAAAATAACTGGTAATAACAATTAATAACATGTTAAAGGAATTGTCATTGCACCAAATGAGTGGTCTCTGGATCAAAATGATCGCATTTTAATATTTTAAATACAATTTAAATTAAGTAACATATTAAACGATTTATCCTTCTATCAAACACGAATGTTCCCTGGATCAAATGTCCTATTTTAATTATGTAATTACTTTATATTTATTTCTAACGGGTGCAGCGGAGCGCACGGGTACGGCTAGTATTTAATATATTTCTTTGTTTCGAAAATGTAAGAATTTACAGTTTTCTATGTACGGCTGCCATAGGATGAATAAATATGTTTTTCTTCCTACTGAAAAAGTTTATATTTTGCACATAGGAGATATAAGTTCATGCCCTGCTCTGTATTAGAGAAAGGCCTGGATCGTACTGACACCATGTTACTCTGAGAATCAGACATAAATCTGGGATATGAAATAGCCCACATATACCGGTACGGATGGATAACGAGATAGATCGGCAAAATAGTAACTAAGTGACCGATGTCGGACAATGAACCCGCAGTCTAGCCGCCTTGGTAATCATAGCCTTGACATTAATCCGAGCGTGTTTTCTCTATTCGTCACTTCCTCTGCTGTCTACGGCTCCCTGGCGCGCGGAAGATCCGAGAACTATGCCGCCAGGTGAAGCAGAACAGTGTCGCCAATTTAGTGATTTTGTCGCTAAATCTAGCAATTTTAAACTATTTTTCGGCTATAATTTCTTGTATCTCTCCTATTGCTTAAGGGGAGAGGATGGTATTTTTTTAAACTTTTTTCCTATTTGGTGTAAAATATTAATTTTTTGTATGTATAGAGCTCATAACTGTAGCAACTCAACCAAATAAAAATATTTTGGGAAAAAAATTATTTGGGGGCCCAAATTTGAATATATATATATATATATATATATATATATATATATATACACCCAATACAGGAATATACTAAAACCGATATATCTAAACCGTTTTTAAAGATAGATTCAAACAGTTTTTTGCAATGTATTTGCAAAAGCATGTTCTACAAACTGTCTGTAACAGAATTTTGATATTAGTCCCTACGTTTGTAAAATAAACAATTAAAATTTAATAACAATTTTCTGATTGCCTTTCTTGCAAACAAACGGACGTAGTTTTTAAATGAAATCAATTAACAAAATTCTGTTACAGAGAAACCTTTCCTAATAGTCTAAAGAATGTGTGTTCTAAATTTCATGCATGTATCATAAATTGTTCACAAACTATATCCATTTTTGTCTGGCAATGTAGCAAAAAAAAATGAAGTTATTGGAAACCGATAAAAGAGGGCGAGTGATTTAAAAATCCATAGCGCAGGGAGTTTAAAAATGACGTCTCAACATCTGATAAGGGAACAAATATCCACAAAATGTTATGCTATGCATTCCACACATATCACAGGGTTCACAGGGTATTTTAAAGAATTTTTTTTTTAAATTTACTCATTTTTCACCAAAAAATACCATCCTTTCCCCTTAAGTAGGGATTTAGCGACTTTTTCATCGCCCTCTAGCGAAAAAAAAAAAAATACTTTGTCTACTGATAATAAGGAATCTAGCGACTTTCCAACTACAGTTTGGCGATTTTCCGGACCTTCAGGTGGCAACACTGAAAGAGAATATCCTTATACATAACCGAAAATGTAGTTGTAAACAATTCAAAATCCTTTTTAAAAAGATGAAAATCCTTGAACATATGCCACAAGCGTCACTATGGATTTTCAATGAAAAATCCCCAGACTGACCGGGACTCGAACCCGAAACAACTGCGTCACAGGCTGGTCTGACCACTCCCCCATTAAGAGCAAATGTTTTGTAGCTTTGGGCGATGGACCCTGGACTCGTTTCGCTGGCATTATCACCTTCATCTCACTCAGAAGCCAGATAACCATGACAACTGATAAACCGTCGTATGGAAGAAGTAACAGTTCCATGAATTATTTTTAAAGAATCAACGAATTGTTTTACAAGTATTACACATCTTCGCAATGTATCTGTTGTAGGTTTTATGGCAGGAATTTTGTCTGTCATTAAGGTATAAGCTAAAAGTTAAAATATTGGACTATTTCTCTTCCAAAAGGTGACTTTTAAAGAAATAATTGCGAATTTCTTTGAAAACAATCTGGCAACCCTGCGCATCTTATCTACAACAGTAACAGCGATAAAGCTGAAAAATGCATGCCGAATGCTAAGTAAGGTCATTAAGTGAACAGTCAATTAAGCGTCGAGGACGATACAGCCTGAAATGGAACGTTGGTCAGGACGCGTTGCCGTAGTGACGGGGGCCAGTGCCGGTATAGGAGCAGCCATCGCCCAGGAACTGGTCAAGAAAGGACTGAAAGTCGTCGGACTGGCGCGTAGAGTGGAGCCAATTGAGGTATTTCTATAAAAAAAAAGCTTTTCAACCGAATAATAACAGGCATTTCCCATATTTATTCTGTCTTTAATTTCCTCCCGAGTATCATTTATATTTGTTACTGTTGCTCCCAGGTATTTTAACTTTTCCACCTCCTCAAAGGACAAATTTCCAATTTTTATATTTCCATTTCGTCACATTCCTTCTTACAGAATAAAAAATAAATTCAAGTAACTAAATTTGCAACACAATAATTGTATTCACTCATTCAATCATTCATTGTGTGTTCTGCCTAATCGCAGGTCTTTCACTGCAAACGCAGCATTATCCATCTTTATTTTCTGCTTTCGTCTTAGTCACCGCATATGATACATGTATTCTAATGTTGTCTATCATCTGACATCTTCTTCCTTCCATTCCATCCTTCAGCAGATAGTTTCTTCTCAGTAAGTGACCCAGCCAATTCCTTCCCCCCCCCCCATCAGTTTCAGCATCTTTCTTTCTTCACCCAACTCTCTAACACAGCTTCATTTCTTATTCTGTCTGTCCATTTCACACGCTCCATTCTTCTCCATATCCACATTTCAAATGCTTCTATTCGCTTCTCTTCATTTTGTCGTATTATCCATGTTTCTGCCCCATAAACTCCCACACTCCACACAAAGCACTTCACTAGTTTTTTCCTCAGTTATTTTTCCAGAGGTTTGTATTGATATTAATATTAAATTATTTCATAATAATATCACTTTATCAAAATCACAATGATGTGTTTTCATTATTTTCTCACCTTGATAGACACAGTAAAGAGGATTTGTTTTCCATATTTTTTTTTTCAGGTTGGGACACCTGTGTATTGTCATGATATTCTTGGTTTGGTGGCTGTCTTGGGGACCTCTGAATATGTTCAATATATTTCAAGACTATTTATAGACTCATTCAAAGTTAGCCTAAAATGTGTGCCCTTGTGTAGTGAGGCATAATATGCATCTGTTCCCATTGCTCTTTCAGCTCATCTAATTAGGACTTCTGTAGTTCTACCCCATGAAAGCTAATAAATTTTCCAATTTCTCAGGAAGTGGCGAAGTCCCTGAAATCTGAAGCTGGACAGCTGTATGCACTGAAGTGCGATATCAGAAATGAATCAGACATACAAGAGGCGTTCAGCTGGGTGAAGACCAACCTAGGAAGAGTGGACATCCTCGTGAACAATGCCGGATGTTTCACTAACCACACCCTCACAGGTAAACATTATTTAAGAACATGTGCTAACTAGAAAACTGCTTCCATTTCTTTCTTTACCCATATCTTCTCCTCTCCTCTCCTCTCCTCTCCTCTCCTCTCCTCTCCTCTCCTCTCCTCTCCTCTCCTCTCCTCTCACACATTGTATATATATATATATATATATATATATATATATATACACATAAACATACAATAGTATATAATTATAGTGCGTTGCGAAAGTCGAGTGTAGCAAATCTACGAACAAAATAAAATCACTTTTAACAAAATGTGTCGTACACTATTTCAGACATCCGTTAAGTATTAATAAATACTTTCGATAATTTAATAATACATTATTGTATAATGATCCAGAAATTGGAATAGGGCTATACTATGTTCGTTTCGTTGCGAAGACATTAACAAGCTTCCGACTCTTGTAAAACCAAACCAGCATCCTTATTGAACTGTTTATCTGGGGAAATTCCACAGATAGTAATAGTATATTCCTATTACAAAAAAGAATAATTAGAATAATAGTAGGTGCCAAATCTAGGGAATCGTGTAGGACTATTTTCAAAAAACTACAAATAATGCCCATGGCTTGTGAGTATATTTCTTCATTAATAATCTTCCTCGTATGTAATCGTGAAAACTTTGTAACTAATTCAACAGTTCACAGCATAAATACACGTCAAAAAATGACTTTCATACTCCATCGACAAATTTATCGTGCTATCAAAAAGGAGTGCGTTATATGGCAGTAAAAGTTTTTAATAGCCTCCTATCGATATAAAAAATGAAACTCAAAACATAAGATTATTTAGGCCCAAATTAAAGAAGTACCTAATTTCTCACGCCTTCTATTCTCTAGGTGAATTCATGACATTCAATAAGACTTCATGAAATTGATACTAAAACTTTGTGTTGTACTAGTAGACTATATTGTAAACCTCTTCTGTATATATTTCATATAGACTGTGACTATAGATTAAGACTTTATAAAAGTATTAAGTTTTTTGACTTGTTCCATATTCTAGCTGTGAGCAATGTATCAATACCATGGAATGTTAATAAACACAATACAATACAATCTTGATTAAACACATTTTGTTGTTTTAAGACGGACCGGAAGAGACGTGGAAGCAGATCTTCGACTTGGACGTGCTGGGCCTCAGTATCTGCACCAAAGAAGCGCTCGAGATCATGAAGGAGAAGGGCGTGGACGACGGCCACATCATCCACATCAACAGGTGGGCTCGTACCCAGACTGGTCTGGAACCACATCACTAGCGATCTAGAAAGAAGGGCCCCACACGACCAAGACACCTGGCGTCTGCAATTGATACTGGCTTTTCACCATCGTATTCACCATAATCTTCATCATTAACATCGCAGGCACTATAGCCATCATAATCACTTTCATCACATTCTTTAACATGGTCTCGTCATCGTCATGAACATTGTATTTCGTCATTATCGTCATTAAGATTGGTTCGCCATTAGGGCTGGGGACAGAGCGGTTCGGAGCAGTTACTGTGACGTCATTACTCGGTTGAACCGAGTACAGTACCGAGCACAAATTTGTGGAGGCAGATTTAAAATTTAGATAGATTGAGTCGATTTTAGAACGTACTTTGAAAGTGAAACCAAGCGTGTTTTAAAAGCGTTGTAGTAAAGCGCTTTCGCTTTGCCAAATGACGAGAAAAAAGTGCTTCTCTTCATTGCAAAATGGCGGTTGCAAATTTCATTTGCGTGATTACAAATATTTGCGGAGTTATTTTGTATGAAAGGCCAATTTAAGTTTCAGTGTTGTTATATATGACAGACGAAATAAAATTGATAAAATAATTTATAATACTAACAGCTAAGTAAAAAAGAAGATAGAAAGAAACGGGCTCCATGAAGCGCTGCCTAAAACACTTAAAAATAACAGACAGAATTATTTACTACTACGGAAAGTGGGTAAAATAATCAATAAAAGTGGAATCTTAAACTGAAGAACCTAATGTTTATTTATTTTATAACATTACTAGCCTTCCATACAACCATGTTCTCTTTGGTGAAGAGTAATATTATTGATAAATTAAAGTAATTAGGTAACATGTAGAAATAAATACAAATAAAATTATGGTTGATGAGTTAACACAAATCGAATAAACACAAATAGAAGAAAAATATAATGCACTTCTTTTTTTAACATATTTTAATATTAATCAAACACTCTAATATGATGATGATGATGATAATAATAATAATAAATAAATAAAAAATTAATAAATAAAATAAATAAATAAAATAAATTAAGTTATTAATATGTATAGTAATATGTTCAACGTCAATGTTCATTAGGCCCACTTGACAATAATAATAATAATAATAATAATAATAATAATAATAATAATAATAATAATATTATTATTATTATTATTATTATTATTATTATTATTATTAAGTTATTAGTATGTATAGTAATATGTTCAACTGTCAACGTTCATTAGGCCCACTTGACAATAATAATAATAATAATAATAATAATATTATTATTATTATTATTATTATTATTATTAAGTTATTAGTATGTATAGTAATATGTTCAACTGTCAATGTTCATTAGGCCCACTTTATTTATTTATTTATTTAATGTGCTGTACAACAGCCAGTGGCCAATTACAGTTCAGCACAAATATAACAAAAAACATAAAACAAAAATAATTATTACACATAAATACAATTACAATTAATTACAATAATGACGATGAATGGATAACTAAGAATACTATGAGACAATGTTAATTGAGTATAATGCCTAAAATAATGCATAAATGATAAATCGTTGCCAAGAGCAAACAAAGTCTATACATTGAAGGGATCGAATTCGCAGCCATGCATGTTGGCATTTTTAATGCATCTGGAGACTGGTGAAAGAAATTTCGAATTTATAATATAGAAAAGTTTGTGGGCTCTCATATCTTTTGTTGGAATACGTAAGGTAATATTGTTTAAGAAAGAGTCACAGGATATATCACCTTTGAGGACTTTACAAAAGAACAGATAATCTAGCTCATGGCGTCTAGCATATAGATTTTGACAATTAAAATATTCACATTTTCTCTCATAACTGTACCCGGAATTAATGGGCAGAAATCTGAATGAACATAAGGATATAAATTTTCTTTGTATATTTTCTAATTTAGCCGAGTCCGTAGTTGTAATCGAGTTCCAAACTACAGATGCATATTCGAGTTTCGATCGCACCAATGTATAGTATAGCATTAAGAGAGAATCGGGCGTGGAAAAAGAATAAGTTATTGACCTATTATTCCTAGCATTCTGATTGCGTGATTGTGAATGTAATCAACGTGACTATGAAAATACAACAATAATAATAATAATAATAATAATAGTATTATTATTATTAAGTTATTAGTATGTATAGTAATATGTTCAACTGTCAATGTTCATTAGGCCCACTTGACAATAATAATAATAATAATAATAATAATAATAATAATATTATTATTATTATTATTATTATTATTATTATTATTATTATTATTAAGTTATTAGTATGTACAGTAATATGTTCAGACTGTCAGTGTTCATTAGGCCTACTTGACAGGTCATATAATAGGATGAACTCTTCTTCAATACTAGAGGCCTTTCAGCCCGCCTTGGGGATAAGGAAATAATTTGTCCTACAGCAGAAAATATTTAAATACAACAGTACCTACGTTGTTGTCTGCTAGAATTAAGTAAAACTCTGTTTGAACGTTTGAACTGACCGGTAACGGCTACGGTTAACAGAGTAACTTCGGTGCTCCGCTGCCAAGCACATAAACCGATAGAACCAACTCAACAGTTCTACTCGCTCCGTCCCCAGCTCTATTCGCCATCAGCGTCATTCGTATTGTTTCGTCATCGTCATTAACAGTCGCATACCAATGCCCAATGTTACACCAACTAATACCAATGGGGGGATCAGTGACTGACCCTACGGAGTTTATGCTGTTTCTGCATTAAAACTGGATGGATTATACATTTTTGCAATTGTTATGACTTAAGGATCTTTTATATTATACACTTTATTACATTTATTTTCATTTTATATATTACTAGCTGAAAGTACCCGGCGTTGCCCGGGTTTTCCTTTCTGCTTCTATTTTTAATTAAATTGGTTATTAAATTTTCGGAAATCTCGGGAACCTAACTATACACAACCAAAACGAATTGTCCTTACTAAGCTGTCCTCGCTCATAAAGATGAATCTTTATTTAACGTCACTTACATGAATTAATGAACTCCTTAGCCAAATGCCCGCCAGGGTTAACTCAATTTAAAACAGTTGTAAATCAGCCACCGAAAAGAAAACATTTCATCATGTGCCTGACGTTAAACTGTTGTTTTAAATTTATATATTTATTTGTTTTTATTTATTTATTCTGGTCTAGTTAAGGCCATTAGACCTTCTCTTCAGCACCTCCAGAAATACAAATAAAGGAATAGAAAAATCAAGCTACAGACAAAGTAAAACCCAACGAAAATATAATTCCTTCTCCTCTTTCTGATCAGTTTCAGCATCGAATCAATACATACATATATAATTTAATTTATATTGGAAGATTTTTTACCTCTTGACCGCTGTACACCCACTTATATCATACCCAGTTTTTTTTTAATATAACTTGAAACTATATCTCATAAATTCAGAACATATTATATTAATTCTAATTTTATACACAGAATACATATACAATATTAACTCGAAATAAGTCATTTTTTTAACATAAAGACTAAGGGCCGTATTCATAGACATTCTTAGCCCGGGCTTCCGGTGGATGATCAGCGAACTAACTTTTTTCGTATTCATAAACCAGTGTTAGCAATGTGATATGATATGAATCCCGTACAAGTAACCAGTCGATAGCCGGGGCTAGTTTAGCACGCTCGTAGCGCGGGCTAGCGAAATATCTACGAATAGCATCTTAATATTCTGAGAAACGTATAGGCCTAGCGGTATTTTAGATTTTTTCAACAGATAGAAATGACCTCTAAGAAAAATACAATTATATTTACTATATTAATGCAATATGATAATGCGTAGTTATGTAACATACACAAATACTCATGTAAACAGAAACAATAATTCGTTTTTTTCCTTTGAACGTAGATACCTTCGCACGGGCTGAACTTCTAAAACAATAAGTACTTACATGCAATAGCCAGAAACCTGTAATTTTCTCATATGCTGTTACAGCTCAAAACAATATAATTTATAAAATGAATAAATATTTATATATAGGAGGTTTTAGAATAACTGCGACGATTTGTTCCCTCATTAGGACTCGAACCAACGTTCATTCCGAGTCACTAAACTGAGACTTCGTGACTAAAACACAAGAATAATGTATGCCCAGCAAAGAGAATGCCTGACGTTATGCAGACACTGTTGGTTGCAGCTTTCTCGGCCATATAGTGCCGCCCCCTGAACTGGGCCTCACGATGTACTCTGCTGCGAAACACGCCGTCACGGCGCTCACCGAGGGTCTTCGCCGCGAACTTGTCAACACCAAGTCCAAGATAAGGGTCACCGTGAGTATGACATGCATAATCCCAGAGATATTTTTCTGGGAGATGACTTTACATCACATTTCATGATCTGCGGCTGTGATATACACAGGAATGTATGTAGGTACACAAAGAATATTTAGAGACAGGCTTTTTTCCTTCCGTGATACTCCACTCATCGACTTCTAATCCTCCCCTTACTCTATATGCTTTTATATTGCTTTCATTGAGAGTGAAATACATAGTGCAAATACATACAGTCTTACTAATAAACCGTGTATAGTTTTTATACGAGACTTATGCAGAGTTGAGACAGAAAACGTTACTAATAAACCGTGAATAAGCTATGGACGTATAAACAGGCTGTAACTATACAATGGGAATTACTTTGCAGTAGTTATATACACGAAACCCTTTGTTTAAGCGTTGTATATTGGGAAAAAATGGCCGCCCCTCTAACAGCTATTCTTATCGACTGTCATTTTATGATGATGTTTACCTTGTAACCACAGAAGAACATACCAAAGATCATAGAATTATTAGAATAATATTGCTGTAGCTTGTACTCTTTGACCAAAATGTAGTGTGGTAATCGATTAGAGCCAGTTGTACTATCGATATTTAACACGCCACACTAGAGCGCTCTACCGGATCCAGTAGAGAACCTCAGATAGTCTATTACCTTTCGTAACGAAGTAATGACGAAACTATGACGTAGCTGTGTAACAGTTGTACTGTTATACACGACGTATGTAGTGATTATTAGTAAGGAATTTACACACGACTTATAAACGAGCTACTCATTGTATAAGTATAAGACAGTTAAACGTCTGTATATAGGGTTTTTATTAGTAAGACCGATAGTGTATGATAACCTTATTATAATGATCCACAAATCCGTACCATTTTCAATATGTGAAGCATAATTTATTTTATGCTCGACCATTCCGAAATGTAGTAATTATACACCTGGTAGTTACTTTTTAATGTACCTCATTAAAGTACACCTATTCATTAAAGTTCAGGTGTTCAGCCAATGACAAATCACCTCTATAAAACCGCAAGTATCGTGTATTCTCGGATATGGAATCGAAAGACAATTAGCGAAAAGTCACGGAGGCTGGAAATCCAATACTGTCGCAGAAGGTTATGTTCTGTTACTATAATGATTAGCGTTAATTGTAAATAATATTCAAATAAATTAAATTTGTCATCTCGTTTTTCAATTCTAAATCAATTTCCAGGTTATATCAAGGCTAATGTTCATCTTATTCTCTACGTTATATCAAGGTCAATGACATTCGGCCTCGGAAAAAATCAATACTTTCGCGTCTGCGCACATCTCACAATTCAGGTCAGTTCTCTACTCACTTACATAACCATAACATGACCTACTTTTGAATAATTTCAAGTTGGAAATATGGTCGAGCATAAAACGTCGTATGAAACTTGCCTATAATGGTAATTAAGACGCTCGTATGAAAATTATGAAACTCGCTTGCGCTCGTTTCATAAACAAACATACTTGCGTCTCAATTACTACCATTATAGGCTCGTTGCATAATGTACTATTATATTGCTTTCATTGAGAGTGAAATACATAGTGTATAATATCCTTATTATAATGATCCACAAATCCGTACCATTTTCAATAAGTGAAGCTTCATTTATTTTATCCACTTTTATTATGTAATGTGGACTATAAATCACTAGTAAAAATGTTGTAAACACATTCATTACGTAACTAGTTACGTAATGATACTGCTATTACCTAACTGGTTGCATAATGTGAACCACACATTAAATTAAATAAATCACTAGTAAAAATGTTGTAAACACATTCATTACGTAACTAGTTACGTAATGATACTGCTATTACCTAACTGGTTGCATAATGTGAACCACACATTAAATTAAATAGAATGGAATTGATTTTATTATTTAAATATTCACATCTTAACGGAATTTCGAAGGCACTAAACATTCAATTGCAGTATTTTCAATATCTGAATCGTCGTTTGAACTCATTTTAACAATGTTTGTTTATTTCTCCTAGTACTGCTGTTCTTCTGTTATAAACAAAACCTATCGTGTTCAAAACCAATAAAACAAACATAAACGAATCGTCTCTCGCAGGAAGATAATGGAAATTTGTCTAATAGTATTGAGAGATTCATTATCCATTCTACACAATCACTTGAATAATAGTGTGTAATTTTTTTTTTTCACTTCATCTCATTACTCTTCAATGTATTTTCATCTCATGTTTCTCCGAACTCAAATTGTACTTTATTTTTAAATTTATCATTGTTCTGTATTCTCTCCGCAATCATATTGTATTTTTCATTTAACCTCTGCTTTGAATTCTGGATCCTAGTGGTCAGCCGTAAATTTCGACCAGATGTCCCAAATTGTGGAATTTGTTGCTAATAATAATACAATAGCCTCTCCACAAAATACATGTTCAAAACTAATAAAAATAATATAATTACTTTTGTTAACCCCTTCAGGCCTGATGTACTCGTACATTATAGTGTGCATTGTTTATTTCTTTTTTTGGAATGTCTCCGATACTTTTAAATATTTTGAAAAATTCAATGTGACAGAAATGGAGAATATTATTTTTGAAACTTTTCTGTACCTGAATTATAAAATAAAATTTAAAATTTTGGGGCCCCAGGGGTCAAACTTGTCCCTAAAATGCAAATGCTGTACGATGGTCACAATTTATAAAATGACCAATTCCCTAGCTGACTGACGTCGATCACCGTGAAACGTCGTAAGCAAATATAATCTTTATGTTGCTTTAATTTTGCCGAAAAATTAATACGAGACTATGTACATGTAACATAAACGTTTCTTTCTTTTTTTACAGAGCCTGAGCCCAGGTTTAGTCAAAACTGGCTCCGTATCGGAAGATTTACTGAAAGTTCTCCCGTACCTGGTACCGCAGGACCTGGCTGACGCAGTAGTATATATACTGGGGACTCCTCCCCACGTTCAGGTACGAAATAAGGCAGTGACGCAAAGTCAAGTGTGACCACAAACCTCGTCGTGTTGAAATGAATCGCCTAGAATCAAACTGCGCTTTATCAAAAAATCTGTTTTGTCAGAAAAGACGAAAAACTAGTGTAGTTAGACTTCAAATACTGATTTTACTACTAATGTTTAATGTAGATAAATTTCAGTTTGACTCCAAACGAACAGTTTACCACATTTCCTACAAAACTCTGCACTGAAACGTATGTAAAGCCAATGTTTCATAATTTGGAGAAAAAATTGATCAAAAGCAGTATGACGTAGTAAAAGTGCAATAATCAACAGTAATCTCACTAGACGTTTTGATTTATCTAGAGAAAATCAAAACTCGAGTGGGATTTAATTGACTATTACACGATTAGAAGAAAGTATATAAAGATTAGAAGTAACGAAGTACTCCAATACAATAAAATATTAATTGACTTACGAAAATACAACTGTCTTCAAACGTATTATTGCACCATCTCAACATTACAAATATTACGCTAGATGCATGCTAGATGGCAGTAGTGTCTTTATACAGACACTGTAATGATTACTATTCAATAAATCTTAAAATTAAACAATCTCTGATACGTGACTATCCATAATATTATATAGCAGAAGTTCTTTTTATCCTCTCAGAGCAGAAGCTATAACATAACCTAACTAATATACTGTACACAAGTGTTAGAAAAGTTTTAATTAACGACGATGACATAAAAAATAAACATGAATAATTTTAAAAGGAATAATTATTGAATGTACAATTTTCAAATTTGAATGTGGTTGGTGGTTCAATTGATGTTATATTGGACGTGTGCGTAATAGAAGTGGAACTCGTTGATTTAGGCCTACATGGTGTATTCAACTTATTCAGAATTTCCGAATGAATAATTTTAAAAGGAATAATTATTGAATGTACAATTTTCAAATTTGAATGTGGTTGGTGGTTCCATTGATGTTATATTGGACGTGTGCATAATAGAAGTGGAACTCGTTGATTTAGCCCTACATGGTGTATTCAACTTATTCAGGATTTCCGAATGGTGCTCTTCATTTATTTGTAAATCGGATTTCAGAAGATGCATAGGTATGATCAGTGATTTTTATTAATTCTTGTTCTTGAATGCCAATGCGAGTCATATTTGAAACTGCTGTGCATCGACTGTAGTGGTTTGTAATTTTATATATATTTTTGACGTCCAGACCAGCGCAGTTTCAAATGTTGGCAAACAAAGAAACAAATGCTAGGGACGCGATAAAATTAAAGAAATGCTAGGGACGCGATAAAATTAAACAAATGCTAGGGACGCGATAAAATTGTGCGATAAGCAGCCATGATTGGTTGAAATACGTCTTTTCGTACCGTTTTATTGGTCAAAAGTAGTATGACGTAGTAAGAGTGTAATAGTCAGTCTAAATGAAATGTTTTAACCGCAATTGCATAACATTTGTGGTTTTTGGTTTAAGATATGCACAGGAATATAACTGTTGAACATTAAAGTGAAAAGCGTTGACAACATATTCCATTTTCTACTCCCTCTGTCTAGAAAAACGGACTGTGTTCATTATATTCAAACGTAACAGAATTACCAACGTCTAATTACTGACCAACTGAATAAATATGGTTAGTAGGCCTATGGCTACTCTATCCGATTGAAATGGTAAATCGGATAGCCTATAAAAAAGTATAAAATAATAATAATCCGTGGCGCTACAGCCCGTGAAGGGCCTAGACCGACCAGCCGGCTGCTGGCCTCACGCCTACATGCCGAAGCAGAGGTGGACGATCATCCAACCAGAATGGAGGTATCGTGTGGTTAGCACGATGATCCCCCCAGCCGTTATAGCTGGCATTCGCAACCGGATCTCGCTACCTATCGTAGCTCCCCAACTACATCACAATGCTGGGTGGGCACCGGTCCCATACACTGGCCGAAATTTCATGAGAAAATTCTATAAAAAAAGTATAGTTCAATAATATTATCAATGTTATAAAACTGGAAAATTATGTAAATAATGGGTATTCATAACATTTGTTTTAATTGTCAGATTGGCAATACTTATAACCAGTTTCATTCCATTATTCCCACCAGAGCACAGCTAGCAATATTCCGCCTACAAAGCGGGAAACCAAGGAACTTTTAATGGGAAAGTATTTTCCATCATAACAGTTATACCGTCTGGCCATGAGTAAGGTGAAGTGACACCTGTGTTTAGGCCTATATTCGAAAAAGAAATGATTCATGATTCGAGCGACATTTCAATGCCATTTTTATCTATGGATTATTGTCATAATAATTTTAGAGTTCGCACGTTAAAAATAAAAACTTAACATTTCGTAGTACAGTAACAAGGCATGGTGGCACTACTGCCATAGCTGCAGAAGCAAGGGTTAATGTTTGTCAAGTATATTATTGAGATAATGTATCTACTAGACAGCTAATTATGTACTCTTTCTTCATTTCAGATCCATGAACTGACAATGACTGGCATTTTTGCTCCATGAAGTCAGAAAAAAGTATCTGTTGAATATCAAGGGTACACTGGCGTTCAAAGATATCTGACCTACGATTTTATGATTGTGTAAGCGAATTTTCTAAGTTAGAACCAAAGATAGGACAAATTGACAAACTTTGAAATAGTTCTGCTAGCGCTCAATAGGCGACACTTTTATTGAGACGGGTTAAAAAGTGTTGAGGAGAATGTTGTAGATTAAGATAAACTATTCCCATATTTGACAGTATCATATGTTTCCCGCTAAATCTAGTCATCTTTACAATCATTAGGAGTTGAAATTTTGAATTCTACAATGCGGGTTTATTTATGTACCATTGGCGACAATGACTGTGATCTTCGACATCTATTCACAGAGATAATAAGTCACACTTACGCGAACAAATTATCGATCACTACTGTCCCTCCCAGATGACACTCCGAATGCCATGCTGTATGCATCGAAGAACGTAAGAGGGCTTGGAATTCTGAGAGCTGAATGGGAAGCCAGTATTCAACACTATAACATCTGTAGGCGACTGGAACACGTGAATGATGCACATCTACATCACATGAGAAATCTAGAAGAGGAGAAGAAAACATCTCTCACACGCCTGAAGATTGCTCCAAAAAGCGTCACTCCTCAAACTAAAGGAAAACATCTCAGAGTAGTTCTCAGAAAACAATCATTATAGTCATGGTGCCAGCTCCCACATAAAGGCAAAGGTGTTTGTACATTTGAAGAATGCCCCAAAGCCAACTCCTGGATCTCCTCTAAAAAGTGTATTTCGTCCTCGGAATACATCAATGCCATCAAGATGTCTTGCAACGTCACCGCAGTGAGATCTGTCCCTGGCAGAACCTTCAGTACTACCCGTTGTCGCCATCCCGGCTGCAGCGAGACTGAAACACTTGGCCACGTGCTGGGGTTCTGTAAGAAGGGAGAGCTACTGCGTAACAACAGACACCGTCGTATCCGTACTGCAATTGCCAACCTGCTAAGAAACAGAGGATGGGAAGTACATGAGGAGATTCATTGCGTGTCTGAAGATGGTTCTCATAGAAGAGTCGATATAATTTCCATCAATAGAAGAACCCAGAAAGCGATGGTCTTAGACCCTACGATTTGCTTTGAACGAGACACGAATCAAGCACTGCAGATAAATGATGACAAGCGAGCTAAATATGTACCTTGTCTTCCATACCTCAGTGAAAAATAAGGCATTTCGCTTTACAACTGGGATGTTACAAGCTTACTATTTGGAGCGAGGGGTTGTTTACCAAAATTTACATGTAATATCCTTAAATCCTTTCAAATTCTCTTTTATGAGGTTCAGAAGATTGTAATGGAAATTCTGAAGGCCTCTCTTCAAATTCTACACTATCATCTATATGTTAACACGTAAATTTTTGTTTTAATGTACAAATCGAATCATTATTTTGCTCGTTTCATTTCCCTTTATCTCTCGTGTTTGTTAATTCCGGATCCCAGTGGTCAACCTCACTTGAGGACGGATGGTTTTAAATAAATCTTAGTAGTAGGATGAGATAACTTTGAACGTCAGTGGACAAATTTAATGTAATCAGTCTCAGAATTTTTTATGAATAAAAGCAATTGACTAAGAAATGCTTTGTTCTTTAAGCCTATTTTTTTCCTTGGTTGTGGTGATATTTATTAGTTATTTATGCAATCAGTGAGTAAAGTAAACCTTTACATCACAGCTGTTAATTTATCGATACAAGTGATGTAAAGTTACTTTAGCCTCTAGATTACTTTTTACACCATTTTCGCATAGAATCTAATAGTTATTTATGTTACAAGTTAGTAAAGATTCTCCTCTTTGATATCTTAAAATTTATGTTTGATTTCCTACTTGATGTCTTAATTATACTTTGTCAAACAACACTACCAGAAAAATAAACCATATCCTAAAGTATTAACAGCAAAATCATCAATTTGATATGTTCACCAGCAGACATGTTATAATTTCATGGACAACTGCTACAATAATGGGGCACTTGAGCCGAGAAAATAAATTATTATGGTCATTCTAGGTCAAGGTGTGTTCATAAAGCTTAGAAGAAGAAACCAAATCGGAATCTGTGACAGGACATATTAAAAAACTGTACACAAGGGGTCATCATTATAAGTGCATGTGAATGCGTTCTGTGTACAGGACAATGTGTCTTAATGGTTAATTCACAAAATTAGTCATTGTTTTTCGTATCAGGACGTTTAAAAATCTGTTTTGCTGGTTATCTAAATACGCATATAAAATCACATTTGCAACTGTTTCACAGATGTTTTATTATATGTTCCGATGACTGGCGGTTGCTTTCGAATTGCTTGACTTGGTCGTGGGCGTCAGAGTACTAGAAAGCAAAACAAAATATATCTGGTTTCCTTCATTCCATTACTCTGGCCATTGCTTGCCTGAGTGTTGAGACATAGGCCTACTTCTTCTCATAGATTAGCACAATCTTTTGCTACCTCTCTTCCCCTCTCAGATAACTTTGACGTTGCACGGAGGCAGAAATATAATAGATCTATACTTATTGATTCAATTATTTCTTTATCTTCTATGGGCTACGTAAATTTTCTTTTTTGTCCGTAAGTTTACTGTGGGATTCCTTCCTGCTTATATTTTTAATAGGCTTACTTAATTACAAATGGCTTTTAAAACACCCGAAGGTTCATAGCCGCCCTCACGTAAGACTTTCATCGGTCCCTATTCTGAACAAGATTATTCCAGTCCCTACCATCATATCCCACCTCCCTCAAATCCATTTTAATATTACCCTCCCATTTACGTCTTGGCCTCCACAAAGGTCTTTTTCCCTCAGGCCTTCCAACTAATACTATATGCATTTCTGAATTCGCCCATACGTGCTACATGTCCTGCCCATCTAAAACGTTTGAATTTAATGTCCCTAATTATGCTTTTTAATAGGCTACATGTAACATTTTAAAATTCCCTTTCTGAACAAAGAGTTACATTTGTTCGGTTCAAATTTCGGTACATTTAAACGATGAAACTAAAATTCTTTCAATAATGTAGCCTATTATCATAATACACTGCTCTCTTAAATTGACTGAGCATATTGGGAATTAAATCAATGGCTTTCCCTAAACACGCTATGAAATGTTTAATATAAAACAATTATTAAAGGAAGGAAAAATGAGCAAAATTGTATTAAACTTTTCTGTTTTATGTATCTCAAACAATAACCCCCTGAAATTAATAACATTACTTACGGTTCACTCCTCATAATTCATTTTGAAAGAAATAACATAATATGCAAAATTCTGTTCTGCATTCATGACATATGGCCTAACCATATATGATTTTTTTTTTATTTCTTCTGGATTTCAGTTAGACAAGCTTACAATAAAACCAGACAAGGATGTATCATGATATCTATAGACTTCAGTGATGAATGTCTAAATAATTGCTCCAACATTCACTTTCATCGATGGGTTGTAATTATGTCGCCACATACGACAAACAAAGTTGACAAAGCAAGCTACTTCTACCTGTGTGCTATCTACATTCATATACACGTGTTTTAACATACCTAATTATGCTATTAGGTAATTCCTACTTGAAACACTTCAGAAAATATTTTATCTATCAGATCTTTTTACAAATCCCTCTTAAATAAACACTGTAAGATAACAAAAATTAATTTACGAGATATCAACGTTAAATTGTTGGTTTTATACAAAGCATTAACATTTCAAGCAAGTAAGCAAGTAAGTCGATCAGCTAATTTTACTGCATTATTCGCTGTCAGTATGAGTGTTATTTACAGCACTAGTGATTATAAGTTATTTATTGCTCTCCGCTGAGGAGTAACGGTTAGCATGTTTGACCGTTAAACGAGCGGGCTCGGGTTTAAATCGTGGTTGGGATAAGTTAACTAGTTCAGCTTCTTACCGGAGTTTTCCTTCAACACATGATTAAAAGCAAATCGTCGTTGTTCCTGCAATAACTCCTACGTGACATATTTATCGATTTTCAGATTTTTGCTCTATTAAACAGCTTAAATAGTGACACAGCAAATAAAAAATCTCCTATATGTAATTGTATTTCCTTGTTTCGAAAATGTAAGAATTCACAATCCCATATGTACGGCTGCCATAGAATGAATAAATGTGTTTTTTCCTCCTAGTGAAAAATTGTTTATGCTCAACCATGCCGAAATGTAGTAATTATACACCTGGTAGCAGCCCTTTAATGACCTCATTAAAGTACACCTATTCACTAAAATTCAGGTTTTCCACCAATCAGAAGATACCATTGTAACAATATGAAAGCGCAAGTATCGATTATTCTCGGATAGGCAATCGAAAGACAACAATAAATCAATAAATCACATATATTTGACATAAAGTCAGTTCTGTTACTATAATAATTAGCGTTAATTGTAAATAATATTCAAATAAATTCAATTTGTCATCTGGTTTTGCAATGTCTAAATAAAAATTGGAGATTTATCCTTCGAAGGGGTGGAAAAATTCAAATATCTTGGATCAACAGTAACAAATATAAATGACACTCGGGAGGAAATTAAACACAGAATAAATACGGGAAATGCCTGTTATTATTCGGTTGAGAAGCTTTTATCATCCAGTCTGCTGTCAAAAAATCTGAAAGTTAGAATTTATAAAACAGTTATATTACCGGTTGTTCTGTATGGTTGTGAAACTTGGACTCTCACTCTGAGAAAGGAACATAGGTTAAGGGTGTTTGAGAATAAGGCGCTTAGGAAAATATATGGGGCTAAGAGGGATGAATTGCAGGAGAATGGAGAAAGTTACACAACGCAGAACTGCACGCATTGTATTCTTCACCTGACATAATTAGGAACATTAAATCCAGACGTTTGAGATGGGCAGGGCATGTAGCACGTATGGGCGAATCCAGAAATGCATATAGAGTGTTAGTCGGGAGACCGGAGGGAAAAAGACCTTTGGGGAGGCCGAGACGTAGATGGGAGGATAATATTAAAAAAGATTTGAGGGAGGTGGGATATGATGATAGAGACTGGATTAATCTTGCACAGGATAGGGACCGATGGCGGGCTTATGTGAGGGCGGCAATGAACCTTCGGGTTGCTTTAAAGCCATTTGTAAGTAAGTAATTCAATTTCAAGGTTATATCAAGATTAACGTTTATTTTACTCTCTAGATTATATCAAGGTCAATGTCGACATTTGTTTCTCGGAAAAAATCAATACTTTCGCGTCTGCGCACATCTCACAATTTACGAGATATTGCACAAGGTCAGTTCCGCTCCTCAGTTAGATAAGAATAACATGAATACTTATGAATAATTTCAAGTTAGAAATATAGTCGAGCATAAAAAGTCGTATGAAACTTGCCTATAATGGTAATTAAGACGCTCGTATGAAATTTATGAGACTCGCTTGCGCTCGTTTCATAAACATACTCGCGTCTTAATTACTACCATTATAGGCTCGTTGCATAATGTACTATTATTTTGCACATAGGAGTTATTGCAGGGACAACGACGAAATGCTGTGTAGCTTTGGGCGATGGGCCCTGGACTCGTTTCGCTGGCATTATCACCTTCATCTCACTAAGAGGCTAGATAACCATGACAACTGATAAAGAGTCGTATAATAATAACCCATGTTATGTATTACACATCTTTGCAATGTATCTGTTCTAGGTATTAAGACACGATTTTTTTCTCTCATTAAGGTAGAAGATAAAAATTAAAATTTTGGGCAATTTTTTTTCTCTAAAAGGCGACTGCGAATTACAATGAAGACAATCTGGCAATCCTGCACGTCTTATCTACGACAGTAAAGCGATAAAACTAAAGGGGGCATGCCGAATTGCTGAGTAAGGCCATTATGTGAACAGTAAACAGAGAACCAACTGTCGAGGACTATACAGCCTAAAATGCAGCGTTGGGCAGGACGTGTTGCCGTGGTGACGGGGGCCAGTGCCGGTATAGGAGCAGCCATCGCCCAGGAACTGGTCAAGAAAGGACTGAAAGTCGTCGGACTGGCGCGTAGGGTGGAGCCAATTGAGGTATTCCTATGGTAAAATCTAGTTTTCTGCACTAAGTTTTCATGATAATATATCTACAACGTTTTCAGTGCACGGTTTACAAATGTCTATGTTCGTGTTCATTGGTTCTACCGCTTGTAAACCTAACACAAAAGCTGTGTCTACGTTAAATCACTTCCACTATGATGTCTCCAATCATGTTAGTGTTTACCTTAGTTTATTATTGAACTACTATTCAAAAGATACCCAAATAAAAACATTTAATTTATATTCAATGGAATCAGTTATTTCGTATCAATTAAAGGCTGGTTCACAATAAACCGGGAACGAGAACCGGAATGAAAACGAGAAGCAGAGGACGTGAATATGAAAATTTCTGATTCACAATAAACCGAGAACGTAGACGACTATGCATATCGATATGCATGTCAATAACGATATGTAAAGTCGATATTACGCATCCTGATGTTATTTGTGTATAATTGACCAATGGCGTTCTTTCATAAGTACAAGGCAGCCAACATAAACACAGGTTAACCAACTTCGAAATTTTAACTGAAACATTTCATTAGGTACGGCACTATAAATATGCCCATGCATCTTTATTATCACAACCTATTTTAAGTCTACCATAACGTAAAATAATTAGAGAAGAAACATTTGTAATAGAACAAAAATGAACACAACAGTAGTTATTGAATTGAAGCATGAATATGTAGTGTGTAATACAACCAATAGAGTAATAAAATATTATTCACTTACGATCGGTGTTCAAAGACGCAGCTATTGAAAGCCACGTATTCTCCTTCATTTTCTCATCTCTATACGAGGCGCGCCGCTTTTCGTAAACGTGAGGATTTTCCTCAACACTCAATATTAGAATCTCATCAAATTAAACTTGCTCCATGATGCTCACCACAGAACAAAATAATGCATAGGTTATGTCACGGTCTTCTTGCTACAAAATATACGACAAAATAGCTTTTAGATGGCAATAGAATGAATCTAGTGGGCTGTGATCGGAAACGTGAACGCCGAAGTTGAAACTTGGCCAACTCTCCGTTCCCGATCCCGGGTTCCGGCAAGCTTTTCGTTAATTGTGAATGCTCATATTTAAATGTACACATTTTAACAATTTTACCGTTTACGTTTTCGTTCCGATTCTCGTTTCCGGTTTATTGTGAACCAGTCTTAAGTTACTCCCTCTGTTCCAAAATAAGGTACAGTAACAAAGAAAACAAGTTTGATTATTGCGCATGCGCGCACGAAATTTTTCGCGGTGTGGCATTCTGTTCAGTAGTGAAGAAATTATCAGACAATGCAGTTTTGAAGTTTCTAATCTTCTGTAGTGCATCAAACTATAATATTTAAATACTTCATTGTGAACAGAAATCAAATGGGCACCTGCTGTATTGTTGCTGTTGCAGAAAACGTAACACCAAGCCAGTCAATAATTTTGAATAGAACATCTAATGTGCAACAGTCGTACAAAAACGGGTTATGATTTATTTCAGTTCTTATGTTAAAAGTTATGTTTTATTTAACGACGCTCGCAACTGCAGAGGTTATATCAGCATCGCCGGATGTGCAGGAATTTTGTCCCGCAGGAGTTCTTTTACATGTCAGTAAATCTACTGACATGAGCCTGTCCCATTGAAGCACACTTAAATGCCATCGACCTGGCCCGGGATCGAACCTGCAACCTTGGGCATGGAAGGCCAGCGCTATACCAACTCGCCAACCAGGCCGACAGTTCTTATGTTAATTTGCGTCTCTCAAAGCAATGTTTGTTTTTTGTTTTATTAATTTGGCATCACACAGAATGAAATGTACCTCATTTTTATGTTCTTCTTATGTTAATTTATCAAACAAATAAGTATCTAGAAGATATATTAAAGTTACATTATATTACTGAGAACTTTAACAAATGTATACCATATTTTGGAACAGAATTAATGACATCTTTCTATACCATATTTTGGAACAGAATTAATGACATCTTCTATACCATATTTTGGAACAGAATTAATGACATCTTTCTATACCATATTTTGGAACAGAATTAATGACATCTTTCTATACCATATTTTGGAACAGAATTAATGACATCTTTCTATACCATATTTTGGAACAGAATTAATGACATCTTTCTATACCATATTTTGGAACAGAATTAATGACATCTTTCTATACCATATTTTGGAACAGAATTAATGACATCTTTCTATACCATATTTTGGAACAGAATTAATGACATCTTTCTATACCATATTTTGGAACAGAATTAATGACATCTTTCTATACCATATTTTGGAACAGAATTAATGACATCTTTCTATACCATATTTTGGAACAGAATTAATGACATCTTTCTATACCATATTTTGGAACAGAATTAATGACATCTTTCTATACCATATTTTGGAACAGAATTAATGACATCTTTCTATACCATATTTTGGAACAGAATTAATGACATCTTTCTATACCATATTTTGGAACAGGATTAATGACATCTTTCTGTACCATATTTTGGAACAGAATTAATGACATCTTTCTATACCATATTTTGGAACACAGGGAGTACCATTTTTCCACAATTTACATTCCTTCTTACAAAATTAAAAAGAAAAACTGTTCAAGTAACTACAGCAGTATTGTATTCATTGTATTCTTCAATTTGATTAAATAAATTTATAGCCTATGTGTATGAATTAATCAGCCTATATTATATTTGTATTCTAAAATTTTGAAATATATATATAAATTGTCCTACTTTTCACGTGCGATATTATTCTTCTCTAGTGTTAATATTATATTATAACTTATAATTCCATTGCCGCTGTAATTTAATTTTAGTTACTATTTTATTTTATTTATTTATTTATTATTATTTTCTATATTTCTCTTATATTAATATTATATTATATAATTTCTGTAACTGTAATATTAATTTTATTTTATATTCTCTTATAGGCCTATTAATAATATATCTGAACTGCGACCGAACACGAGCGCTGCTCATTCGGTCTCAAATTTTGTTAATACTACTGTATCTCCTTTTTTATACTGATTGTATTATTTTATTTCTATTTCTCTTCTTTGTAATTATATTCTTTATTCTGTATATTCTGTATATTCATTCATTTAGGTTGTTCTGCCTAATCGCAGACCTTTCACTGCAAACACAGAATTCTTCAATCTTTTAACTTTCTGCCTTCCTTTTAGTCTCCGCATATAATCTATGTAAGCTTATTTTAATGTCTATCATCTGACATCATCTTTCTTCTATTACATCCTTCATTAGGCAGTTTCTTCACAATTATTGGCCGAGCCAATTTCTTCTTCTCTTCCTGATTACTTCAGCATTATTCTTTCTTCAGCCACTTTCCCTAGCACAGCTTCATTTCTTATTCTGTCCGTCCATTTCACACGCTCCATTCTTCTCCATATCCACATTTCAAATGCTTCTATTCGCTTCCCTTCACTTCGTCGTAATGTCCATGTTTGTCACCCATAAAATCACCACTCCATACGAAGCACTTCACTAGTCTTTTCCTTAGTTATTTTTCCAGAGGTTTGTACTGATACTGATATTAAATTATTTCATAATTATATCACTTTATCAAAATCACAATGATGTATTTTGATTTTTTTCTCAACTTGACAGACACTGTAAAAAGGATCTTTTTTTTTCCATATTTTTCACAGGATGGGATATATGTGTATTGTCATGATATTCACTGTCTTTGGGGCCTCTGAATACCGGGTGTTCAGTTCAAAGTGTGCCATGGCTCGCTGTATGTCGGCATGTGGCTAGCCGATGAGCCTAGAGAATTCAATCTTCCTACATCTCCGCAAAGGCGTATTACCTATATGCAAGAGAAGTTGCCTACCAAGTACGGCGTTCATTCTGAAGAGTACTTACCGATACGTACGGTAATGCCTGCAGTGGCAGGAATGTGAACTGTTTGGAAACACGTACTGAGGTGAGTTTTTTTCTTACTGTCGGGATATGGGGAGAGGGTTAAGACGATTACTTACGTATTTCTTGACATTAACTTCGACGGTCAACATGGACACGCAGCATTTGATTTGTATTGTGGAATGTTGCCGTACGCAACCGATGATAACAAATACCCTGGGTACGACTTGCCCGCGCAAAATACAGTTCGAAAGAGGTTATGGTAGCACACAGACCGTACAGACCGCCATCTGTTGCTACGACGTTCAAGTTATACCGTACACGTTCTTAAGTTCAGATAGAACACCTTGATTAATAGGCAACTTCTCTGACATAAAAGCTGAAACTCGCTTCAAATCGCTGACTCACCAACAGTGACGTCATGACACACTTTGAAATTAACACCCAGTATGTTCCGTGTATTTTAAGACTGTTCATAGACTCATCTAAAGTTAGCTTAAAAAGTGTGCCCTTGTGTAATGAGGCATAATATGCATCTGTTCCCATTGCTCTTTCAGCTCATCTAATTAGGACTTCTGTAGTCATACTTCATATAAACTAAACAAATTTCCAATTCCTCAGGAAGTGGCGAAGTCCCTGAAGTCTGAAGCTGGACAGCTGTATGCACTGAAGTGCGACATCGGAAATGAATCAGACATACAAGAGGCGTTCAGCTGGGTTAAGACCAACCTAGGAGGCGTGGACATCCTCGTGAACAATGCCGGATGTTCCTTTAACAACACCCTCAGAGGTAAACTTTAATCAAGACTATTTGCTAGCTAGAAAACTGCTTCCTTTTCTTTCTTTACCTATATCCTATCCTATCCTATCCTAACCTATCCTATCCTATCCTATCCTCTCTCTCTCTCTTTCTTTTTCTCTCTCTCATATATATATATATATATATATATATATATATATATATATATATATGCTTCTCCCCTTCTTACAAGTTCTTCCTCTCCCTTCCTTTTACATTTTACCTTAAATTTGTTTGCGATACAAGTGTTCAAATCGACATTTCATCTTGTAAGTAACGATGTTTGGAAATGAGACTGCAGACCGAGTGTAGCAAATCTACGAACAAAATAAAATCACTTTTAATAAGTGTGCCATACAGTATTTTAGACACCCGATAAGTATTTATAAATACTTTCGATAATTCAGTAATTCATTATTGTATAGCTGTCCACAAATTGGAAAATACTATGTTCGATTAGTTGCTAAAGCATTAACATGCTTCCACTCTCGTAAAACCAAACCAGCCTCTTTATCGAACTGTTTATCTTGACTATTACACTTTTACTACGTCACACTACTTTTGACCAATAAAACGGTAAGCAAGGACGTCCTTCAAACAATCGTGGTTGCTTATCGCACAATTTTATCGCGTCCCTAGCATTTGTTTATTTTTATCACTACCCTAGCATTTGTTTCTTTGTTTGCCAACATTTCAAACTGCACTGGTCTCGACGTCAAAAAACAGAAAATTACAGACCACTCCAGACGATGCACAGCACTTTCAAATATGACTCGCATTGGCATTCAAGAACAAGAATTAATAAAGATCACTGGTCATATATGAAGAGCACCATTCGGAAATCCTGAATAAGTTGAGGGATACACCATGTACATCAACGAGTTCACTTCTTTTACGCACACGTCCAATATAACATCAACTGAACCACCAACCACTAAAACATTCAAATTTCAAAATTGTACTTTCGATAATTGTTCCTTTTAAAATTATTCCTGTTTATTTTTTATTTCATCATCGTTAATTAAAACGTTTCTTGTTTATTTCATCATCCCTAATTAAAACTTTTCTAACACTTGTTTATATTATTTAGGTTATGTTATAGCTTCCGCTATATGATATTATGGATAGTCACTATCAGAGATTGTTTAATACTGAGATTTATTGAAAATCATCTGTCAAGTCACGTTTATTAGTGGGATCCGGATGATTGAAGTAGAATGCAAATATTTTAATAAAAATGAAACTGAATCAACAAAGCCTTCTTGACTAGTAACCGTCCACAGAGTTCAATGAAGATTCCATAGTTGGCACAACTGATAACAAGAAAACATAATCATAAAACACTACTGCCATCTAGCGTAATATTGAGATGGTACAATAATACATTTGAAGACAGTTGTATTTTCGTACGCCAATTAATATTTTATTGTATTGGAGTACTTCGTTACTTCTAATCTTTATATACTTTCTTCTAATCATGTAATAGTCAATTAAATCCCACTCGAGTTTTGATTTTCTCTAGATAAAATCAAAACCTCTAGTGAGATTACTGTTGATTAAACACATTTCGTGTGTTTTAAGACGGACCGGAAGAGACGTGGAGGCAGATCTTCGACTTGAACGTGCTTGGCCTCAGTATCTGCACCAAAGAAGCGCTGAAGATCATGAAGGAGAAGGGCGTGGATGACGGCCACATCATCCACATCAACAGGTGGGCTCGTACATACGTTTGCATGTAAAATGTCTGAAATTAAATTTACGCTCCACTAATATTCTTGTTCTAACGGAAGAATGTTGTATCTGGACTTACGAGGTTTTAGAATAACAGCGATGATTTGTTCCCTCATGAGGACTCGAACCAAAGCTCATTCACTAAGCTGAGACTTGCCTTTGGCTACGTGACTACAACACAAGGATAATGTATGCCCAGCAAAGAGAATGCCTGACGTTAATGCAGACACTGTTGGTTGCAGCTTTCTCGGCCATATAGTGCCGCCCCCTGAGAGGGGTCTGACGATGTACTCTGCAGCGAAACACGCCGTCACGGCGCTCACCGAGGGTCTTCGCCGCGAACTTGTCAACTCCAAGTCCAAGATAAGGGTCACCGTGAGTATGACATGCATAATCCCATAGATATATTTCTGGTACATGACTTTACTTTTACGTCAAATTTCATAATCTGTGGCTGATATAGACAAGGAATAATGACAGATGGCACTTTTTCCTCCTCTCACCTCATCACTAAGGAGCGGATTCCTATGTAATTAAATATTCTTTTTGCGTGTGATAAAACACAATTAACAAAGTTAAAAATTCCGAACATGAAGTTTCAAGTTTAAAACCCGAATTTTATTTCACATAAAAACACATTTTTTCACAAAAAAATTATGTAAATACATATTTTCAGGAAATCTATTATAAACACATAAATCTTGGAGTTTTTTAATTAAATAATTTTTTACAAGAACTTTTAAACATTTTAAAACAAAATCAATTATGTCACTCAGAAGTACGTTATCTTTTTAAGAATTCTTGGTTGCTTCGTGTTTCTAAGCGCTGTGTGGTGTATCCGTGATCCATTTTCGTAATAGTATCGCCCCAAGTTCTGAGAACTGCTAGGCAGCATATCAGTGTTATTATTAGAGAATAAATTAACAAGGATGAGGAGGAGAGATCTTGCAACACGTAATTAGGAATGTTTATTGTTGCTGAAGATGATTTCATTCCGCGCTTTGTTTGTGAAACACAACAGATAAGAGCTCGGGTATGAACATTATTTAATTTAAACAAATCTCTCGCCTCTCGCTCTCAAGTAAGGAAATATATCTTGTTGTGATTCCCTGTTATTGGGCTTCATCAATCGATATCCTTCAAGATATACTGAAAGATGGTTGTTTAAAAAAGATTTGGCTTTCCTATTAGCAAATCTAAGCTTTTTGTGTGACACTATAAAAAAAAACTCGAAACATCCAAAAACCTGTTGTCTGAAACAGGGAGGTGCGTGCCGTGGAAATTAAACTAGACTCGCTACCAGGTTCAGAAGTACAAGTACTAAGGGACAAATTCCAGAATGTATTTGGGAAAAACAGTGGATATAAAAAAATGTGTGAAGTTTCTCAAGTATTGAAGGGTGTGCCTATAGGTGAAATTGACGGTGTATGTGTTTGTGACATTCCTCTCTTTAAATATGCACGTCTGACGTCCTGTGATGTGGAAAGATCGTTTTCACAGTATAAGTCGTTGTTCAGAGATAATCGGCAAGCATTTGTGATGGAGAATTTGGAGATGACCTTTGTTGTTCACTGCAATTCTCGGCCAACAACTAGCACTCAAGTGTGGTTGGTGAGTACCTAGTAACATTTTTCTTCCAAGCTAAGTAAGGTATTTTTGTCATATTTAAAACAAATATATATTTTTTATTTTTAGCAAATATTTTCGTACTTTTTAGCACATAAAAAATAAATATATTTAAATTTTTTAGCACATAAAAATCCGCTCTTTACTCATCACCTATTACCCACCCTCACTCTATATTCTCTTAAATTTCTTTCATTGAGTGATTTGGAAGCAAGTTTCAACTCCCTGCAAACACATAGTGTAAGTAAACACTGTATCCTCATTAGGCTAATTCATAAACTCGTAGCATTTTTTTATTACGAGTAAATCCAGCATCATCTATTTTAAATGAACAAAATACAAGGTGATCCACATTTATATCCAACTTTTTATTGCACTGTATTAAACGTTTCTTTTTTTTTTTTTTTTTTCAGAGCCTGAGTCCAGCTACAGTCAAAACTGGAGCCGTATCGGAAGAGTTACTGAAAATTGTTCCGTACTTGGAGCCTCAGGACGTGGCTGACGCAGTTGTATATATACTGGGGACTCCTCCCCACGTTCAGGTGCGAAACAAGGCAATGATGCAAGATCAAGTGTAACCACAAACCTCGTCGTGTACTGTGGATTGAGGCGCCTAAAATCAAACTACATTTCATAAAAAATCTTATTTTTTAGAAAAGACGATAAACTACTATAGTTAGACTCCAAACGTTGATTTTACTACTAAAGTTAAGGTAGATGAATTCCAGTTTGACTCCAAACGAACAATTTGTCACATACTTACTTACTTACTTACAAATGGCTTTTAAGGAACCCGAAGGTTCATTGCCGCCCTCACATAAGCCCGCCAGCGGTCCCTATCCTGTGCATGATTAATCCAGTCTCTATCATCATACCCCACCTCCCTCAAATCCATTTTAATATTATCTTCCCATCTACGTCTCGGCCTCCCTAAAGGTCTTTTTCCCTCCGGTCTCCCAACTAACACTCTATATGCATTTCTGGATTCGCCCATACGTGCTACATGCCCTGCCCATCTCAAACATCTGGATTTAATGTTCCTAATTATGTCAGGTGAAGAATACAATGCGTGCAGTTCTGTGTTGTGTAACTTTCTCCATTCTCCTGTAACTTCATCCTTCTGAGCCCCAAATATTTTCCTAAGCACCTTATTCTCAAACACTCTTAACCTATGTTCCTCTCTCAGAGTGATAGTCCAAGTTTCACAACCATACAGAACAACCGGTAATATAACTGTTTTATAAATTCTAACTTTCAGATTTTTTGACAGCAGACTGGATGATAAAAGCTTCTCAACCGAATAATAACAGGCATTTCCCATATTTATTCTGTGTTCAATTTCCTCCCGAATATCATTTATATTTGTTACTGTTGGTCCAAGATATTTGAACTTCTCCACCTCTTGAAAAGATAAATTTCCAATTTTTATATTTCCATTTCGTACAATATTCCCGTCACGAGTCATAATCATATACTTTGTCTTTTCGGGATTTACTTCCAAACCTATATGTATTCATATTATCTGTTTTA
The DNA here is from genome assembly GCF_040183065.1 of Periplaneta americana. Taxonomy (NCBI): domain Eukaryota; kingdom Metazoa; phylum Arthropoda; class Insecta; order Blattodea; family Blattidae; genus Periplaneta; species Periplaneta americana. Next base: position 7,092,488 of record NC_091122.1, read on the forward strand.
AATTGTCAGGTTGGCAACACTTATAACCAGTTTCATTCCATCATTCCCATGAGAACACAGCTACCAACACTCCGCTCACAAAGGGTCAAACTAAGGACCTTTTAATGAGAAAGTATCTTATATCCTAAACGTTAAACCCTCACGCCATGAGTAAGGTGAAGTGGCATCTGTGTTTAGGCCTATATTCGAAAAAGAGATAAAGATTCGTGATTCGAGCGATATTTCAATGTCATTTTCATCTATGGATTATTGTCATAAAAATATTAGAGTTCCCACGTTGAAAATAAAAACGTAACATTTCGTAGGATAGTAAAAGGCATGGTGGCACTACTGCTATAGATACTCCTGGCATCCACTACAGAAGCAAGGGTTAATGTTTGTCAAGTATACTACTAGGTTCAAAAAGTTCCCGGAATTTTACTACCATTTTTCGTATTAATATATAACAAGGGATATTATACTTTTGTTTTGTTGGTAACATTCATGATGTCATGTCCTTAAAGTTTGTTGACAATGGCAATTATTGGTTTTGAGTTGGAGGCAATTGTTTATCATATTGTTTTGTTTGTTCGTCGCATTTTGTAATTATGTCCACAGAGCAAAGTACAAACATCAAGTTCTGTGTTATGCTGGGGACATGATCAGTATGGCTGATGAAGATGGTGATTTCTTAAACAAAATGAAACTGGTGCTACTTGTACGACCCAGTCCCTAAACGACAGTCATCTGAGTGGAAATCGAAAACATCTCCTCGGAACCAAAAATTTCCTAGGGGCACTTCCAAAGGCAAAGTTATTTTAAATGTTATGTTTTATTTAACGACGCTCGCAACTGCAGAGGTTATATCAGCATCGCCGGATGTGCCGGAATTTTGTCCCGCAGGAGTTCTTTCACATGCCAGTAAATCTACTGACATGAGCCTGTCGCAGTTAAGCACACTTAAAGCAAAGTTATGTTGGAAGTTTTCTTCGACTCTCAGGGTCTCATGCACCATGAGTTCATTCCAGAAGGTCGTACTGTAACGAAAGAATTGTACGTAGAAACCCTCCGTCGCCTCTGGGACGCAGTGAGAAGGAAACGTCCAGAAAAGTGGGCAGAAAACAACTGGTTCCTTATGCATGACAATGCACCTGCTGATCGCGCAATTATTGTAAAGAATTTTCTTGCCAGGCACAACATAACTGCTTTGGATCACCCACCATACTCTCCTGATCTCTCACCACCTGATTACTTTCTGTTTCCCCGTCTGAAAAGTCATCTGAAAGGACGGAGATTCAATGCTGAAGAGGTTATCGCAAACGCGACGAGAGCACTAAGACGGGTTTCACAAAATGGCTTCCAGGCCTGCTTCCAGGAACTCTACACGCGTTGGCAAAAGTGTGTTGTTGCGGAAGGCAACTATTTTGAAGGGAATGCTGTAGAATAGTGTTTAAGGTACCTTGTTTCTATGATGCTAACAAATTACGGGAACTTTTTGAACCTAGTATGTATATTGGGATAATGTATCTACTAGACAGCTAATTATGTACTCGTTCTTCATTTCAGATCCATGAACTGACAATGACTGGCATTTTCGTTGCATGAAGTAAGAAAAAAGTATCTGTTGACTATCCAGTTCAAAGATATCTCACCTACGATTTTATGATGGTGTAAACGAAAGAACCATGGGATAATTGACAAACTTTCCAATAGTTCCACTAGTTCTCAATAGATGACTCTTTTATTGAGGAAAATGATGAATGTATAGTCCCGTCGCTCTAATTTCCGGCAGCCAATCACGTTGCAGGTCGGCTACATTTAAACGTGTTGCGTCTTGTCATTCGCTTTTGATGATGTAATGAATTTCCTATGGCTCGATAAATACTTAACATAATCGCCCGCCATTTTGGCTCTTTCGTTGGCGTTCGCAGAAATCACAGGAGGACGTTACTTGCCGCTCAATTATTTTCTCAATTACAGTGCGTTTGATTTATTATCATAGGAGCTACGACATGATAATGTTTAAAGGTGAAGCAAATAGATTCCTCATCTGGTAGCTCGGCAACGAAAGAACAAAAATGGCGAACGATACTACCTACCTAGACTTTATAGAGCCTTCACTTCCTAAGACGTAAGCAAAGGGGAGGAGTCACACCGGAAATTACAGCGATACTATAGATTAAACATAAACTATTCCCATATTTGACAGTATCAGATGTTTCCCGCTGAATCTAGTCCTCTTTACAATCATTCGAAGGAGATGAAATTTTGAATTCTACAATGCGGGTTTATTTATGTACCATTGGCGACACTGACTGTGATCTTCGCCATCTATTCGTGGAAGTAATAACTAGAGAAGGCACACTTACACGAACAAATTATCTATCATTATCGATTAGTAGGTGTCAGATAACTTTGAACGTGAGTGTACATATTTAATGTAATATGTCTCAGAATTTATTATGAATAAAATCAATTGACTAAGAAATGCTGTGTTATTTATGTCTATTTCTTTCCTTGGCCGTGATAATATTTAGTAGTTATTTATACAACCAGTGGCTAAGGTGAACATTTACATCACACGCTGTTCATTTATCAATATAAGTGATGTAAAGTTATTTTAGCCTCTAGATGACTTTTTACGCCATTTTCGTATAGAATTTAATAGTCACCTATTTTTCTTATATAAGTTACTAAAGATTCTCTTTCTGGCACGAGTAAGTATCATACAATATTTTTTCCACGATAGCAAAAATTTACATTACATATTTATTTCAAGTTGGAGAGCTTATAAGATCACTATTTCACGGCCGTCTAAACTCAGAACCATTACGAAATAAGTATCCATGAAATTACAGCCTGTTTCATTCATGATCGCGATTTCATGGCCGTCTAAACCGGCCATATAATTAAAAAAGTGGGTAGGAAAAGTTGAAAGCTACAATCTTGTTGCAATGAATACTACATGTAACTTCAGAATAATAAGTCTAAAATGAAAATATTATTGTTAAATTTGTTACTTATTTGTGTTACGTGTAATATTTACGTCATGAAAGATGGAGGTAATACATTAATTCCTTATTGAGTGAAGATTAATTCAGTCCCTAGCCATAGCATCATATCCCATCTCCCTCAAATCTATTTTAATATTATCATCCCATCTACGTCTCGGCCTCCCCAAAGGCTTTTCTTCTCCCTCAGGTCTTTCAACTCACGCTGTATGCATTTCTGGATTAACCCATACGTAGGCTACTAAACGACATTTCATACAAGTTGAGAGGATGCAAAGGCATTTCTTTCCCTTCTACTTGCCCTGAGTCCGTCAGTATAACAGACCGGTAGCTGTTACCTCTTATACCTGCACCCCCCAAGTTGTAAACACAAGAAAATAGAATATTGAATAAAGTACATAAATGGATATAAAATACAGTGACACAGATGTTTGACAATTACATATTTCAGTGTACTTTAGTGTCGTTCTTACAAAATTTTCAACTAATAATTAATTAAATAAAGGGATGCTAGTTTGTATTATGAAGTCAGGGGGTAGTGACATAGTGCAGATTGTTCCGTCGTTTATGCTGTAGAGTAGCAACTAGCGGTGAAGAAAACATTTATCTTCTGCTGCCAGTAGCTTTTTAATGTGCCAGTTGATATAAACAACAATAAAATGAAATATAAACGCTTAGTATAGATTTTCGAAATATAGACTAGATTACCGGTAAACATTTCCAATAATAAGAATTTTCACTATGTTCAAACTCAATTAGTCGAACATTGGTAAGATAGACAGTAGCATCTTCCCCTTCACGGATGGTAAAGAGAGTGAGTAGAGGGGAAAGCCTATCAACCAAACTGAAATGGGGATTACATGTCCTATCCACCTCAAGCGTCTGGATTTAATGTTCCTAATTATGTTTTTTAATAGGTTACTTCGAGAAAAATATAAAAAAATGTACACGTTTCTGTATGTGTCCTAGGAATATGTATTCAGTCATTCATTAATAGTTTTCTGCCCAATGGCATGCCTTCCACTGCAAACCCAGCATTCTCCAATCTTACCTATATTTCATCTTCCTCTCAGTCTCTGCATACCATCCATATGTTACCAAAATATGAAATTATAGCGTATAAAATATAACCCACTATTTTATTCCACGCAATCATACGAACATTTATTTTGAGACTACATGTAATTAATTTTGAAGAAATAAAATATGCAGACAAGCGAAATTCTGTCCTGTATTCCTGTACGTCTACTGTTTTACCAGAGATACATCATTCATGAGCTCTCAACATTCCTTCTCGTACTTCTATTAACTTTCCTTTCAGACGGTAATTTAATACGTCATCATTATATACCATAGATTTATTATTCTGCTACTCTTTAAAATCTAAATTAACGTCAGGAAAATATTCACGCTTTCCAAACATTCAAATTCTATAATATTAAACTAACATAATACGTCCGAGAGATGGACTTACGTACAACACTAATGGATTGGTCCCTCAATTCTGTAACGCCTCTTATCAGGATAGAGTTCAGTACAACAATTTTCCAACGTTTCTTTTCAGGCTACAGTTCAGTACAATAACGGATTATTCTCCTCAATTTTCCAACGTTTCTTTTCAGGCTACAGTTCAGTACAATAACGGATTATTCTCCTCAATTTTCCAACGTTTCTTTTCAGGCTAGAGTTCAGTACAATAACGGATTATTCTCCTCAGTTTTCTAACGCCTCTTTCCAGGATAGAGTTCAGTACAATAACGGATTATTCTCCTCAGTTTTCTAACGCCTCTTTCCAGGATAGAGTTCAGTACAATAACGGATTATTCTCCTCAGTTTTCTAACGCCTCTTTCCAGGATAGAGTTCAGTACAATAACGGATTATTCTCCTCAGTTTTCTAACGCCTCTTTCCAGGATAGAGTTCAGTACAATAACGGATTATTCTCCTCAGTTTTCTAACGCCTCTTTCCAGGATAGAGTTCAGTACAATAACGGATTATTCTCCTCAGTTTTCTAACGCCTCTTTCCAGGATAGAGTTCAGTACAATAACGGATTATTCTCCTCAGTTTTCTAACGCCTCTTTCCAGGATAGAGTTCAGTACAATAACGGATTATTCCCCTCAATTTTCTAAGGTCTCTTTTAAGGACACTGTTCAGTACAACACTAACGTACCGTTCACTACAACACAACGGCTTATTCCCGTCTAATTTCTAGTACCAACGGTAATCTCTTAATAAATGGAAAAGAAACGTCTTTTTCACCTGCTTTGTCTGGACATTCACAAATTTGCAACGGAAAGTATAAATAATTATATAAGCTACACTATAAATTCATGAGTAGGTCTATCCTGAAGAAAGCTGGTGTCGATTAGAAAGAGAGAAATCTAGTCAGAAATTTTTATATGACACAACGAGTCAAAACCTGTTCAACATCTACTTGGAGGTGTTAGTGAAGAACTGTTTTCAAAACATGGGGGATTGATTGTAGGAAAAAGAACAATAAAGTGCATAAGATTTGCTGATGATATGGCGTTGTTAGAAGAAGAGATGATACTACGGAATATGCTGCTGGATCTAACTGACAGCTGTGAGCAGTATGGGATAACGATATGCAAACAGAGCGAAGACCATGGTTATCGGAGGAAAAAGAAGGAAGGTAAGCGTGCGAATTCTAAATGAGGCAGTAGAGCAAGTGGACAGCTTCAAATACTTGGGGTGTATTGTAAGCAGTAACATGAGCTGCTATCAGGAACTCAAAAGGAGGATAGCAATGACAAAGGAAGCTTTTAATAGAAAAAGGAGCATCTTCTGCGGACCTCTGGAAAAAGAACTAAGGAAAGAATAGTGAAGTGTTTTGCGTGGAGTGTGGCATTGTAAGGGGAAAAAAACATGTCCATTATGACGAAGTAAAGAGAAACGAATAGAAGCATTTGAAATGTGGATATGGAGAAGAATGGAGCGTGTGAAATGGACAAACAAAACAAGAAATGAAGTTATTCTAGAAAGAGTAAGTGAAGAAAGAATGATGCTGAAACTGATCAGGAAGAGAAAAAGGAATTGACTGTGTCACTGGCTAAGAAGAAACTGCCTACTGAAGGATGCACTGGAAGGAATGGTGAACGGGAGAAGAGTTCGGGACAGAAGAAGATATTACATGATATAGGCTACAACATTAAGATATATGGATCATACGAGGAAACTAAGAGGAAGGCGGAAATAGGGAAGATCAGAAAACGTTAGGTTTGCAGTGAAAGGCCTGCCCTTGGGCAGAACACTGTGGCATAGTAGGGGTATACATACATAATACATTAATTCGCCTTACAAAGTGTCAACAAAGAAATTATTCGTTTTATTTTATTCATTAAGCAAAAGGAAAATGTGTATTTCTTATTTCAAGTATAGACCTAGGCTTATTCATGTTTTACTGAAATTGCTTTAATATTTGGTAAATACCATTCCCTGTTGAATTGAGTAGATGGGTGAAACTTGGACTCTCACTTTGAGAGAGGAACATAGGTTAAGGGTGTTTGAGAATAAGGTGCTTAGGAAAATATTTGGGGCTAAGAAGGATGAAGTTACAGGAGAATGGAGAAAGTTACACAACACAGAACTGCACGCATTGTATTCTTCACCTGACATAATTAGGAACATTAAATCCAGACGTTTGAGATGGGCAGGACATGTAGCACGTATGGGCGAATCCAGAAATGCATATAGAGTGTCAGTTGAGAGGCCGGAGGGAAAAAGACCTTTAGAGAGGCCGAGACATAGATGGGAAGATAATATTAAAATGGATTTGAGGGATGTGGGGTATGATGATAGAGAATGGATTAATTTTGCTCAGGATAGGGACCAATGGCGGGCGGCAATGAACCTCCAGGATCCTTAAAAGCCAGTAAGTAAGTAAGTAAGTTGAATTGAGTAGCCCTACTGAAGAAATCCTTTCCTTACGTTAGATGAAATCGCTGTACACGAACAGACAGCAGATAGACGGCATATTCGCAGAACAATTTTTCGATACCGTGAATTTTATTCTGCGAAAATCCAGAAAAGTATTCCCATCTATAGATTGACAAATCCAACTGAAACCCTGACCGAGTTACTACGTGAGCGCTGGCTGTCTTGGGGAGGAGCAAGTGAGAAAGCACGGGGGGAAGGGAGAGAGCACTATGCACTATGTACTTGCAGGTCCACTCACAGTTTGTCAAACCTGCTAACAAAAGCATTAAAAGGTTGACTAGTTGCCTGCAATGCTAGCATAATGGAACCTTCCTAGCCGACAGTCGAGGCAAAAATGAAGAATCCGTTATTGTGGTAATACTGGAGAGTGGTTCTTCTATTGGTCGCGATGCCCACACACACCCTCTCAGATATTTACGTGGTGATTGGTGACTGAATGACGAGGAGCGAGGGGGAGAGAAGAAAGAAAGAGAGAGATTCCAGAAGTTGGCGTGTTTTGCGGGGTTTCACTTGAAGTTGTCAAACTACACACCACATTATTTTCTACCCTTCTTCTTCTTCTTCTTCTTCTTCTTCTTCTTCTTTTTCTTCTTCTTCTTCTTCTCTTCTCTCTAGGCTTCCAGCCTGTTAATCCAGAGTATCTCTCCATCTACTTAATGGTCTTCCTGGGGATCTTCTTCCGGATGGGTAGTTATCCCTGGCGATTCTCGCAATTCTATCCTCTCCTATTCGAGATACATGCTCATTCCATTGTTGTCTTCTTATTTGCGTCCATTCTCTAATTGGTTGTATTTTGCATTGTTCACTGATCTGATCATTCCGAATATGGTCCCTTCTTGTGATTCCTACAATTTTCCTTAAGGTTTTCATTTCTGTTGTATCCAACATCTGTTTCGTTTTTGCTGTTTCAGGTCTTATTTCAACTGCGTAAGTGAGAATAGGGCGCACTACGGTCTTGTAAATTCGAACCTTAGGTTCAATGTGGAGATATTTATTTCTCCATATGGTGTCGTTCAAATATCCCGATACTCTATTTGCTTTAGTAACTTGGTTTAAAATTTCGGTTTGTAAAAGGCCTGAGCTTGATAACTGGAAGCCAAGGTATTGAAAGCACATCACTTGTTCAATTATTTGTTTTTCCAATTCTAATTTGCATCGTATTTGGTTCTTACTTATGACCATAGATTTTGTCTTTAGTGTAGATATTTTAACCCATATTTTTTTACAGCTGGTATTGAACTGATGTAACATTCTTTGCAGATCATCTTCGCATTCTGTTACCAATATTACATCATCAGCATAACATACCATTTTTATTTCTTTACTTCCCATTTTATATCCTTTCTGAGTCTTTGTTTCTTTAATTATTTATTCCATTACCAAAAAAAAAAAAATGTAAAGGACTCAATGAGTCTCCCTGACGAACACCTTTGTTAACACCTATTGTGTTTGTTAGGTGATCGTTTACTTTGATCCTTATTGTATTGTCTGAATATATGTCTAAAATAAGAGCAATCAGCCCATCTGGTACATTATTTTTAGTTAAGATTTTTAAAATGATATTTAACTGCAAAGAGTCAAATGCTTTTTCTAGATCGATAAAACATAAAAATGCTGGTTGTTGAAGGTCTTTTCGGTAATCTGTCGGACTACAAAAATGGCATCAGTGCATGATCGGCCTACTCGAAATCCATACTTCTTACAATGTCAAAAGAAAAAGAATCTCTGACATTACAAAAAATTCCCCAATTTATCACCATTATAAATGGTTCATGTTTGTAGCGCACGACGTACTTATCTCTCTGTCTTATCGCTAAGGATTTACGTCATAAAAGTTAAAGAAAATGCTGACTAGGGCCAGTGCTTAAACAAGAATTGAGCCTCGAGTGTCGAAGATATTGACAAGAAATGGAACGTTGGTCAGGACGCGTTGCCGTGGTGACGGGGGCCAGTGCCGGTATAGGAGCAGCCATCACCCAGGAACTGGTCAAGAAAGGACTCAAAGTCGTCGGACTGGCACGTAGGGTGCAGCCAATTGAGGTATGTTTGTGGTAGAAATCAATTTTCTGGAGAAATTCCTATTTGCATAATACATTACCTACAGCAGTGATGTCAAAGCAAGCGCATTTTTCTGACCTTGACATCGTGCAGCAAGCGCTAAGTATGGAAAGAGGAAGGGTTGTGTATATGAACAAGCAACCTGTCGGATTAAGAAACCAGTGGTGCACAAACTTCAAACGGAACGTGAAATTTTATGTCGTTATTTTTATATGGCTTCTTTCTGTTTAATATTATCTATATTGTCTGTAAAACAAAAGTACTAACACTGATTTCTTAATATTGCACTTGTGTTTTAAATCTTAATAACATAATAGAGAGTTAAGAAGGAATATTCACTTAAATTCCATAGTAGTATGATATTATACTGTATTAAGTGGATGAAACACATCATTCATAAAGAAAGTGACATTCCAAAGAAAGAGAGTGAGTATGACATGATAAGTTGGAATTTATATTGATGGTATCTTTAGCCTTACAAAAGTAATCAATAAAGTAATCAAAACAATATTACAGTACAAAGCAAAGTTACCTAGGTACTGTATCTGTTTTAAGTGTAACTAATATTACATAACAAAACTCTTATCGCATTATGCTTTTAAGGTGATATTTGTGAGCAACTTCCTATCATCAGAATATTAAATTATTTTCTCCAAATCTGCTGAAGCTATAGAGCTGACATTTTTACAACACATGGGCACGTATCTTTTGCTTATGATGTAACAGTAGTTGCTTTGTTAATTCATTTCCTTACAAACAATATCCATGCGAATATTTTCAAAATTTTCAATATACTATCTTCAGTAATACGTATATACGGAATATTAGATTTACGAAAACATTCTGTAAGGCTACTAAATAAATAGGCCTATACCTGAAAATTTCACTTTTCTATACGAAAAGTTGAGAAAATATTTCTTTTGAATAAAAAAATGAAACTTGTGAAAAATGAGCATTAAAATTAAAACTTACATTCTTATAATGCACTTATACTTCTCAGGCAAATCTAAAAATTACCATGGATACAGTTTTAATAAGTTCTCTTCCCTTCATCTATTGAATCAGTGCTGGCCATCCCTGAATATAGCTCGACCAAGCGGCATATACCACCTCTTTCGTCTGTTTCTTTCCTTTCTTCTGTAAAGCGCTCAGGCTCTCCTGGGCTCTAAAGCGCGCGCTTGCTCCTGTGGGCATCAATTGACATGCCTGACCTACAGTCTGCACATTTATCAGACCCGGTTGCATAAGTCGTGTTCGTGTTTACAGAACTTGTAAAACGAACACTCAAGCCGTATCTACAACAATTCAGTTTCCTCAAGTTGAAAGTGCTTTTGTTGTCCTTCAGTTAATTAAAAACGGTACAAATGCCAACAATGAAATGCTAGGTCATCCTCGGAGAGTTAAGTGTGGGTAGATATACACTCATTTGGTACGTAAATGAGATATGAGACGATGGATATATCTGTGGGTGAATTTACGGCCAAAGAAATTAATTCAAGAATCTCTCCAGCGATCACCCAATTGATATCACAGTTTTACTTGTATCGCAGTTATAGAGTGGATTGGGGGAAGTTGCCTAACATTTTCTTTGATTGAAATTTTAAGATACTGTCCATTTAGTTTTGAATTTCATATTGAAATATCGAAGTCTGGAAGGTATTTTGAAACTATATCTTTGGTACAAAACAGAAAACATCAATTACTCTTGTTTATAAATAGATACAGATTTTCTTCTTACCTGCACTGTAAGCATCTTTCCTCGGTAGTCGGGTAAGATGGCAAATGCAATTAATACGTTTACCGATATACAGGGTTAGTTAAAAGTCCCGCACCACCTAAATAGCTTTTGAAGCATGTGGTTCAGTGACATGAAACTTGGTATGTGAAGATAACCATATACTAAGAACTCAATAATGATATTACCGAGTTTTTTCTACTTCCGGTTTAACCGAAAGTAACTCCAAGTCTCTTATTATAAATGGAACACCCGATATATATATATATATATATATATATATATATATATATATATATATATATATATATATATATATATATATTATTTATTTTCGAATAAAGCTCATTAAGAGCTTTTCAAAAAGTACCCACACTTGATACTTCTGTACAAATTCAGTGTTGCTAAATAAAAATGGAAGTGGTGCAAGATATTCCTAAAGCCTGGTTAAATCATTCCTTAAATGGTTTCTATGATCGAGTGACACATTGTAAAGCAGGTGAGGGCTACCAATTTGAACATATAATTTAGAAGGTGAGCTAGCTTTGTTTTGTTTTTGTTAAGGAAGGAGTATTTTATTATTTTAATATTCGATACACTTGTCTGTTTTCTTGACTTAGCAACACTGAATTTGTACAGAAGTATCGAGTGTGGATACTTTTTGAAAAGCTCTTAATGAGCACTATTCAAAAATAAAAATATATATTGGGTGTTGCATTTAAAATAAGAGAGTTGGAGTTACTTCCGGTTAAACAGGAAGAAGAAAAAACTAGGTAATACCATTATTGAGTTCTTAGAATATGGTTATCCTCACATACCAAGTTTCATATCACTGAACCGTATGCTTCAAAAGTTATTTAGGTGGTGCGTTTATTATTTTAATATTCGATACACTTTTCTGTTTTCTTGACTTAGCAACACTGAATTTGTACAGAAGTATCGAGTGTGGGTACATTTGAAAAGTTCTTAATGAGCACTATTCAAAAATAAAAAAATATATATACTGGGTGTTCAATTTAAAATAAGAGAGTTGGAGTTACTTCCGGTTAAACCGGAAGTATAAAAAACTCGGTAATACCATTATTGAGTTCTTAGTATATGGTTATCCTCACATACCAAATTTCATGTCACTGAACCGTACGCTTCAAAAGTTATTTAGGTGGTGCGAGACCTTTAACTAACCCTGTATATATTTTACCTGAACTTGATTTTATACATGCATATTATAACAAAGATGGCTTAATCTAAAGCTCATGGACACTTTCTCACTCGTTTATCACTACTTAGCAACACAGTCATTGCACAGATTTTATTGCCGTGTGTAAGACTCGTGAAATCACTTCTTGCATACAACGAATTCAATCCAGTACATTTTTTGTCATCACTCTTTTTCAGACGGCGTTTAAGGGTAAGGAATCCTGTATGCTTGCCATGCTCTAAAACAGTTCATACCCTCTGTTATAATATGTTCCATAGCAAGTTGAAGACTGTTCTCAATCCACTGACCTTTATCAGAGGAGCTTATGTAATGTTTACGGTTTCCCTGCAATAAAAAAAAAATAAAACTCTTGCAACATGTTGCCGTCTTATCCCGAAAATTGTGAGCATCTTCCCCAAATATCGGGGTAAGATGCCTAGTGCTGTGACGCAACCTAAGGTGGCTGAACAAGGTCGTTGGTTGTTAACAATACAAACTTTAGAACCTTTACTACAATATACATTACAATGGTTTGATAGTTATTACGAATTCAAGGATGTATTAAAATTTTGACATACCTTTGCAATTACTTTATGGCAGAAAAATGAGCTTTTTTTTTTCTTTTTTGTTTTTTTTTTTCTTTTATTATTTTCACAACAAGAACACGTGACAAAATGCGTTAACTTCCACTCTACAGACATTCAACTGTCTCAGTGATCATGAAGACATTCAAGTTGAATTCTCTTTTGTAAGAATTATTATTATTATTATTGTTATTATTATTATTATTATTATTATTATTATTATTATTATTATTATTACTATTATTATTTTAACTTAAAAAGTTGTGTATGAAGTGCAAATTAAAATTAAGGTGACATTTAACATTTAACATTTAATCTTTTAAGGTGACATGTATTTATTTAGCCTGACGACTTACTCCCTTGGTTTGAATTGTAAATTATTTAAAAATAGCGTGTAAGAGGGACTTAGACTAGAAATGTTTAGTTTAAATGTAGTTCTGTTTATAAGTATGCATAAGGGTGTAATTATTTGTCTTATTTGAACTGTTGTATCAGTGAAGCGAGGTGAGTCAGTGAAGTTATGGTTTTACAGTGCAGTGAAATGTGTTCTAAAGTGTCAGTGAAATGTGTCCTAAAGTGTCAGTGAAATGCGTCATAGTGCCACTACAGTGAGTGAGATGAGAATAAAGTGAAAGACTATTGAAACTTATGTAGGGCCTATACATATGTAGGTTGTATTGTAAAATTAGGTATTTTATTTATGTTTTATTATTAATTTAATTATTGTGTCAAATTGTATTGTGTATTCTTATTGTATTGTGTATCGTTTATATTGTGTACACCACTGCCACCGGGTGCTTGCCCACTTGCAGTGTAAATAAATAAATAAATACAATACATATATTATAGTGATACGGAAATATTATTTACTGAGAGTTAATTGTTATATTTAGTATTAAATTAAGTACTTGCTTTCAAGAAAGTTTTTAGACGTCAAATATCTAACATAAAGTACCTTCAATTCCATGATTCTGAATAACTTCCACTGTTTAGGGAGGAACTACAAACTTGTCTAGTTCTATGTAGTGTAAACTAACAAAGTTTGAAATTTTCAGGAAGCGGCGAAGTCCCTGAAGTCTGAACCAGGACAGCTGTATGCGCTGAAATGTGACGTGAAAAATGAATCAGACATAAAAGAGGCGTTCAGCTGGGTGAAGAACAACCTAGGAGGCGTCGACGTTCTCGTGAACAATGTCGGCGGCACCGAAAACAATACACTCATAGGTAAAATATTATAAAAAATACCCACTATTGTTAAAGAATTATCTACATTATCATGTTGCTTATTTCTTTCCAATCTTATTATTCCAATCTGTCTTACGAGCAAATCCCAAATACCTCAAATTAACGCCTCGTAGCCGTTTGAGAGGTTAGTCTACCCACATACTTTACCACTGAATTGAATTGTATTGAAAGAGGAGAATTGGGAGGACAAATTTAAAAGGTACGCAAAACGCGTCCTTGCAAGGGGTTCGGGGCTGCAAGAAATTAAGTATGTGAGCTCCAAGCCTGTTGGCCACTTGTCTCACTCCGGTTTACGCTTCTCCACTGAAGGAGTTCTAGAAAATTTTGAAGGGGAAAAAACCGAAAATGGACGTAACCTCTTAGGTACCACATACGCGAGGGGACGGAAATGTGATCAAAGTGATCACGGGACGGGACGAGGAAGAAATGGCTGGTATAAATCTGCACATTGAAATGAACTGTGTCATTTCGCAGTGCAGGAGGAGTCGAGAAGACCCTGTCGTCTGCTGTTCGATGACAAGGCAGGTGACGACCGCAGGAGAGACGCCGTGAATTCTGAATCTGCAAATTGAAAGGTTCCCTGTCCTTTCTTTTTTTTTCAGTAGGTTTTTTACGACGCTTTATCAACATCTTTGGTTATTTAGCGTCTGAATGAGATGAAGGTGATAATGCCGGTGAAATGAGTCCGGGGTCCAGCAACGAAAGTTACCCAGCATTTGCTCATATTGGGTTGAGGGAAAAACCCGGAAAAAACCTCAACCAGGTAACTTGCCCCGACAGGGAATCGAACCCGGGCCACCTGGTTTCGCGGCCAGACGCACTAACCGTTACTCCACAGGTGTGGACCCTGTCCTTTAGCATTGCGACTAATGAGTGACCTTGCACATTTATTTCGTTATTTTATAGACTCTGAACTAGGGCATTAAGTTGTTTGTTAGAAAAAAGGGCATATATGGGGAAGGGCATATAGGTCCGTGGCCCATTTCTCTTAGGGCTCGTCCCGACATTTGTCTTAACGCCTTAGGAAAACCACGGAATTACCTTAGGCAGGATGAGTTGTCTCATATAAGAGACTAGCCAATTTGGCTTTTAGATACCACTGAGCTACTGTGGACATACTTAATTACAGCCCAGTTACTTTATGGTGACAGCTCGTGGACGAGAGAGAGGAGAAGGTTCGGCTGTGGGAGGGAGACCGATCCCAGACGGAGCGAATGGAGGGAGGGAAATACAGTCATATTAGAAATGAAGTCTCACGTTGCAGCGTCTGCATAATTTTGAGCTCCTGTCACTGTGTTCACTTCATACTCCGGAACAATAGTCACTAATAAACACTAATGTGGAAATACAATGAGCAGCAGTCCGGAACAATAGTCACTAATAAACACTAATGTGGAAATACAATGAGCAGCAGTCCGGAACAATAGTCACTAATAAACACTAATGTGGATATACAATGAGCAGCAGTGCGGAACAATAGTCACTAATAAACACTAATGTGGAAATACAATGAGCAGCAGTTCGGAACAATAGTCACTAATAAACACTAATGTGGAAATACAATGAGCAGCAGTGCGGAACAATAGTCACTAATAAACACTAATGTGGAAATACAATGAGCAGCAGTGCGGAACAATAGTCACTTATAAACACTAATGTGGAAATACAATGAGCAGCAGTGCGGAATAATAGTCACTAATAAACACTAATATGGAAATACAATGAGCAGCAATCGAATCACTATATTTAACAGTTAATCACTAATTAACAATGAAATATACTCATGCGGAAATACCGGTAATGTTCATCAGTGCTTCACTGTTACCTTTATCATCATCATCATCATCATCATCATCATCATCATCATAATCCATGTAAAAGATGGAGCGGTCTTCTTCCCTGTACTTCTTTATCTCCCTCAAATACTGCAAACTTTTGGCCCTAATGCTGTGATGCTCCACCAGAATTTAGCAATTATTTTGTGTTTTTTTTTATAATACAATCCTAATTTCATAATAACTTTCCTCAAAGTCGAGATACCTCCCTGAAAGTCGACAGTCTTTCAATTTCAATAATAAATATATATTTTTTTTTAAGTGTTGGCCGCTGTTCTGTGAAATATAGAACTCGTGCTATGGTTTGTCTTATGACAGCTTCATTAAAGTTGTCCACAGTTGATTTTGGCGCCGATTATCAATGTCTTTAGTCTCCCTTATTATTTGGCTAACACAGCGGTAAACTCTGCTACAAGTTTTCCAACATTTGTTACGTTTTTTCTTCCGACGCTATCTTCATAAAGCGCTACACGTTGCTCACGACTGCGAATGCAATACCCGACCTTTCAGTTTGCTTCTAACAGGCAGCATTTTCACAAACAGAAAATAGCAGTGAATCTAGACAATAAATACTACACACTAAATACCAAACAGAAGCACTACAACTATTTAAGTAACTAAATTAAATGTACGTAACAAACACACTAAATTGCAATATACAAGACAGTGGCGGTGTAGTACGTCAGCCCACACTAACGCTCCCGAGATGTGACCGTTAGCGCAGCCAGGGGAAGACTAAAATGAACACCCCTTCGAACAAACAGTGAACTCGCCCAAACCACTGCGTCGCCAGGCCAGAGCTGTCACCATAAGGTTCGTTCCAACAAGCGGTTCATGGATCAGTTCATGTACGGTTCCTGTACCATCTTATGGGCATGCGCTAGTTGAGCATCTGCTTTGGGATTGAAACTGGACTGGACGCTGTTGGAACGCTTTCGCGGATCGTTATGTACTAAATCCAGAGATGCTATAACTGTGATCATCTTTGCTAAGAACGAGATGCTTATTATTGTTTCGCAGCTAATTCTAATTGCAGAAAATAGAATTTCGATCATTTTCTATAAAAAGATGACAAAAAACATGGAAGGCAAGAATTCCGCCAATTCAATGTCGTGTACTGGGGGACTCTCATTTAAAAATAGTTCCTTTTTAAATTATGAATGCATGTACGTTATTTATTACACTTTTAATCAAAACTGCACGTTGAAATTGTAATTAACTATTTCAATACCCAAATAATTTCTATTCCCTTTCTTTTTGGCGAAAGTTTAAATTAAATCTCTAGTTTTAATATTTGTCTACACTGTCACTTTTCATCTTTAACCTAATTGATGTGAAAGTCGATCATGTCTTTCTTCAGTATCCAGGAGACGTTGGTGAGCTAATACGCATGCGCGTCTCGCGTACTCTTCCGTACATGCCTCAATCCGCGGACTATTTCTGACCGTTCCGAACCCGTGTCAAAAGCTTGTTGGAACGCCCGACTGCAGTACATGTTTCCGGTTCAGGACTGGTTCGGATTGTGTTGGAACGATTTTTCTGTACTGCGCATGCTCACGATGGTTACGGACGGTTCCTGACTGTTCTTGGAACGAACCTATAAAGTAACTGGCCTGTACGACATAACGTTTGTTCATTCTCGAACATCTATTGATAATTCTTTATCGTGACTACATTCAGGCTTTGTGTGATTCTAGACGGACCGGTAGATTGTTGGAGAGGGTTTTTCGATCTGGACGTGATAGGTCTCAGCATCTGCACGAAAGAAGCGATCCAGATTATGAGGGACAACGGCGTGGATGACGGCCACATAATCCACATCAACAGGTGGGTTCGATAAATATCACAATGGACTCGAGTATTGCGGACTTGCAAACACTACCTCGTCGACACAGTTTCATTAGCATAGTCGTGCCATTCATCACCATAACCTTCGTGTTCATCACCTGACTTGTAACATACGGTTTCCTGCTCATTTCAGCTGTCACTCTCGTATCATAATAGTACATTATGCAACGAGCCTATAATGAAGGTAATTAAGAAGTGAGTATGGATATTTATGAAACGAGCGCTTGCGCTCGTTTCATAATTTTCATACGAGCTTCTTAATTACCATTATAGGCGAGTTTCATACGACTTTTTATGCTCGACCATATTTCTAACTTGATATTATTAATTTTCTTTGTATCTGACCTTGAGCAATGTCCCGTATGTTGTGAGATGTGCGCAGACGCGAAAGTATTGATTTTTTCCGAGGAACAGATGTCCACATTGACCTTGCTAGGCCATAAGAACCTACAGACATAACTCTGAAATTAAATTAGACATTGAAAAACGAGATGACAAATTGAATTTGTTTGAATATTATTTACAATTAACGCTAATTATTATAGTAACAGAACATAACCTTCTGCGACAGTATTGGATTTCCAGCCTCCGTGACTTTTCGCTATTTCTCTTTCGATTGCATATCCGAGAATAATCGATACTTGCGGTTTTATAACGGTAGAAAGCTGATCTTTCATTGGCTGAACAGTTGTAACCTGAGTCGTCATTGGCTGAAAGACCTGACCTTTAATGAGTAGGTGTACTTTAATGACATGCATTAAAAGTCTGCTACCAGGTGTATAATTACTACGTTTCGGCATGGTCGAGCATATACCATAATTAGACATGAATTTATTTCCAGGACAGCCTAGTCAAGCGATCAGCGTGAGTGAGGAATATAGAACAGCCACAACACAAAGGACACATATCCTCAAATGTGAAGAGATCAACAGTCAATTTCTTTCATTGAAACGAGTTCAGGTTCACTGTCCAGACAGAGTCATAATTTACTCCGGGATTTCGTGATATTGCTACACTACGGCCCAATTGTATAAAACTCCCTGACTAAAGATCAACTTTGATCGAAGATCGGAAAGTGAACCGAGTTCAGACTCTTCTTCTATTGTATAAAACTTTTCTGCGATCAAATTACCTTGGTTCAAATGCAATCTAAGTGATGCGCGGGTCATGTTGTACAGGTTTGTTCAGTGTCGCCAATTTAGCGACCTTAACTCTTTTTCAACAATTTATTTTAAACTTTTATATTGCTTAAATAGGGATTTAGCGACCTTTTTAGCACCCCATAGTGAAAAAATTTAATCTTTCTTTGTCGATAATGAGAAATCTAGCGACTTTCGAATTACTTTTTGGCGATTTTCCGTACACTCTGTTGGAGACACTGGTTTGTTTTGTGCAATGTAAATAATGGTGGACAATAAGAAGGTTGACTGTTCTCCAAATTGTTATCATGTTATGGTCTTTGATACTGCTAAACATAATAGGCCTAAAGCTTTATAAAACGACAATTTTCGTTTAGTAATACAGTTAATTGAACATTTATGAATGTACCTATCATATCCATGAATAATTAATGGTTGTTATAAACATAATACAATTATAGGTTATGTCATTTGATACTGCTGAACAAGATAGAGCCTTATAAAATATAAGAATGTTTATGTATTAATATTAATAATAATGATTATTCTTTTTTCACAATCTGCCACTCGTATATTTCAAACGGAAAATAAATAACTGAATTTGGATCATCTAACTTAATCGGAGAAATTTCTTCAGTCAAAGTTGACTTTAGTTTAAGACAAATTAATCTCAGATTACACTTTATACAACACAAAATTCCAAGTTCAGCTAGAACGAGGATCAATTTAACCTCTGATCTAAGATTAAATGGTTTATACAATCAGCCCTCAATCGATTAAAGACAGAATAAAATAGTGAGTGGAAATGTGAAGAGAAAAGTTCAGAATTTTGTAACATAGGCTCAAAAATGCTCAATATGGCCGCCCCTCGTGACAAG
Source organism: Periplaneta americana (assembly GCF_040183065.1). Classification (NCBI taxonomy): domain Eukaryota; kingdom Metazoa; phylum Arthropoda; class Insecta; order Blattodea; family Blattidae; genus Periplaneta; species Periplaneta americana. The sequence continues at coordinate 7,111,957 of NC_091122.1, forward strand.
GCAGATGTTTATCCTGTAACCTAATTCAATCCGACGTTACACGTTGCAGTATTTCTTGTTCACCCCTGAGAGAGTTGTGGTAAAACGGCTTCACAATTCATGTTAGTCTCAGTGTAAGAGCGAACTTACACAGTGTGTTTAGACAATTTCCACAGAAAAAATCCATCGGAGATGTGTGCGATGATCTAGGACAGGCATGTCAATTGATGCCCACAGGAGCAAGAGCGCGCTTTAGAGCCCAGGAGAGCCTGAGCACTTTACAACGGAAAGGAAAGAGACAGACGAAAGATGTAGCATATGCCGCTTGGTCGAGCTATATTCAGGGATGGCCAGCACTGATTCAATAGATAAAGGGAAGAGAACTTATTAAAACTGTATCCATGTTAATTTTTAGATTTGCCTGAGAAGTATAAGTGCATTGTAAGAATGTAAGTTTTAATTTTAATGCTCATTTTTCACAACTTTGATTTTTTTATTCAAAAGAAATATTTTCTCAACTTTTCGTATAAAAAAGTGAAATTTTCAGGTATAGGCCTATTTATTTAGTAGCCTTACAGAATGTTTTCGTAAATCTAATACACCGTATATACGTATTACTGAAGATAGTGTATTGGAAATATTCGCATGGAAATTGTTTGTAAGGAAATGAATTAACAAAGCAACTACTGTTACATCATAAGCAAAAGATGCCCATGTGTTGTAAAAATGTCAGCTCTATAGCTTCAGCAGATTTCGAGAAAATAATTTAATATTCTGATGATAGGAAGTTGCTCACCAATAGCACCTTAAAAGCATAATGCGATAAGACTTTTGTTATGTAATATTAATTACACTTAAAACAGATACAGTACCTAGGTAACTTTGCTTTGTACTGTAATATTGTTTTGATTAGTTTATTGATTACTTTTGTAAGGCTAAAGATACCATCAATATAAATTCCAACTTATCATGTCATACTCAATCTCTTTCTTTGGAATATCACTTTCTTTATGAATGATGTGTTTCATCCACTTAATACAGTATAATATTATACTACTATAGAATTTAAGTGAATATTCCTTCTTAACTCTCTATTATGTTATTAACATTTAAAACACAAGTGCAATATTAAGAAATCAGTGTTAGTACTTTTGTTTTACAGACAATATAGATAATATTAAACAGAAAGAAGCCATATAAAAATAACGACATAAAATTTCATGTTCCGTTTGAAGTTTGTGCACCACTGTTTTCTTAATCCAACAGGCTGCTTATTCATATACACAAACCATCCTCTTTCCATACTTAGCGCTTGATGCCCGCGCACGACGTCAAGGTCAGAAAAATGCGCTTGCTTTGACATCACTGCTCTAGGAGGACAGGCGAGAAGTGGTCATCTTCTTCTGTTCCTTTTCTCATACTTATCCTTCGATCTCTTTTTCTTTCGCCCATTATTTCTTCATATTTTTTCCGTTCCCTATCTCTTCCTTTCCTTCTCCTGTTTTTCTTTTACCATTTTTCTTCCTCATATTCTTCTGTTCTTTTCCTCCTCCTTTTGCTTATGATATTTTTCTTTTTTCCATTTTTCTTCATCTTCTTCTGTTCCTTTTCTCCTCCCTTTTCTTCTCATATTTTTCTTTTACTTTTATCCTTTCTCACGTTCTTTTCCTTCTCTGTTTCCTTTCGAACTTTTTCTTTCGTCCATCTTTTCTTCATCTTCTTCCGTTCCCTATCCCCTCCTTTTCCTTCTCGTATTTTTCTTTTACTTTTTTCTTTCTCATATTCTTCCGTTCCTTTCTACTTCTTCTTTTTCATCTTTTTCTTTCGCCTTTTTTCCTCCATTATCTTCTTTTTCTTTCCTCGTCTGTTTCATTCTCATTTTTCTTCACCATTTGTCCTTCATTATCTTTTTTCCTTCGCCTTTTCAATATCTCGTCTGGCCTCCTCGATCAGCGAACTTAACTCCCCTGGATTTTTTCCTGTGAGGATTTGTAAATGACACTGTGTATGTGCCGCTCTTTCCCCAAGACTTACAAGAATTGCGAAAACTCAATACCATAGCTATCGCAAAGAAGAATATAGCTATAGTGTAACGTGTATGGACTGAATTATATTACAGAATTGACATCTGCTGTATCATGAGGGGCAGTCATACTGTGGATTTGTGAGGCACGTTACAAAATTCTGTACTTTTCTCTTTACGTTGCCATTCGCTATTTTACCTTATTCTTAATCGTTGCTGTGCAGTGATATCATGAAATCTCGTAGTAAACCACAACTCGCTCTGTATTTGTTGCACGAGAGCAGGCCTAAAAATCGGTCCATCACAAACATCATTAATATGCTCTTTATTTACATGACCTGGGCTAACTTTCTTACAGTTTTCTATCCCTTAGTGTACCTTATATATGTATTATAGTGACTTATGTGAACAACCAATAACGTATATTAAATTACAACTTCAAAACTTGTCGGCATTAATGGAATAGATTGTATATCCAACAGAAGGAAATGTCTGATGTTAATGCAGACGGTTTTGATTGCAGTCTCCTCGGACATACGATACCTCCCGTTGAACTCGGCCTCAACATGTACTCTGCTGCGAAACACGCCGTCACAGCTCTCACTGAAGGACTTCGTCGAGAACTTGTCAACGCCAAGTCCAAGATAAAAGTCTCTGTGAGTAATGGTATTCATAGGCTCATGAAACTCTAGCTATGAGATTATTTTACTTTTCACTACGTTCCATAACTTTGTATACTCATACTGAATATTACGTCCTTCCCGTTACACTTCTTTTTAATTGTTATGTTCGTGATAAATTGGAATATGTCTCAGTAATTTGGTCTCTCACTTGTAAATCACATAGTAATCTGATTGAAGTAATTCCACCACGATTTTCAAGACATCTTTATTTCAAAAAACATCAGTCTGCCTTCCACAACAAAATTTCGTACAGCAGTCTACTTGCTGAATTTAATTTAATGTCTCTTGTCAATCCCAATGTTGCCAGAGTCTGAGTCCTGCCTTAGTCAACACTACCGCGGCGTCGCAGCGTTATCTGAAGGTTCTTCCTCACTTGGAGCCAAAGGATGTGGCTGACGCAGCTGTATACATCCTGGGAACACCTCCCCATGTCCAGGTACTTAACCAACGAAATATATAACAGTAAGGTATACATCGGCTCTTACGATAGAAATCCAAATTTTTTTCCTTAAGAGGAGACGCCACTGAAAATCATGAAAATTTTCCAAAATATATTTTTTTTATTCATTTATCTAAAAGATAACAGCTCTCTGTATAACAGGCTGCCACAGAGACAGAGCATATTGAGCAATAGGCAGTTGGAAGTATAAATAATATACATATGTTTAAGTTGAAGGGAGTCTTACAACAACGACAAGAAATGACTGAATAAATAAGTAGCTACTAATTAATTAGTTGAAGATCATTGTTGACCGCAGAGATGGTTGCGGAGTATAAATATTGATCCTCTCAGAGCTGCAAGAACGATGTCATCAATTGCCTTCCTCTGTAGGCCGAAACGTTGTCAGGTCTGGAAGAAGAAACCGGGAATAGTTCAACCATAAGGCCTATTACTTCAATTTGTTGTAGACCGTATTTGTCCATGAAATATGGAACTGTACGTACATAGATGTTGTTTTTTTCCCCCCTATTTACATCTTCAGGTTGGCTGTTTTGTTTTTCAAATCTAACGGTGGGATCGATGACGTAGCCATTGTTGTTATTTGGCGGGATGGCAATAATGTCTATTCTTCTTGTACTGCCATTGTCTGCCAGTCCGTGATCTTCTTCGAACACTTGAAAATTTATTGATCTAAACTGTTCGGCGATCATCGAACGAATTCTATGGTGTCGTGAGTTACGGAGGACTTCACCGTGCGGACAAGAGCCCAGGACATGTGCAAGTGTTTCTGGCTCTCTGTGGCATCGCCGACAGAGGATGTTGTCCCGAGTCCTGCCCGGAAGACACGTGTGCAGTCATTTTAATAGCTTCGCGCCACTCGCTAGAGGTTAGGCCTTCACGATGTCGTACCCAGGAATTCGCCGGAGTTAACTCTCTGTATAGCTCTGTATAGCTATTTCACTTATTTAGAATTTATATTGTTATACCCCAAATGGATATAGTTCAATTCTGATTAAAAATATGTTTATTATTATTTTTTTTTAATTTAAGCTGTAAGGGGGCGTGGCATTTAAAGAGATGTCAAAATTATTATTTCATCAAACAATTCTTTCTTACAAATTTTTGATTAGAAATTTAGTAACTTTCTGTTTTAAAGTTGGCTCCCTGAAGTTACTAGATAAATGTAGCAGAGGAGAATTTTAATAGATATGTGTTACTTAAATATTCATTTTACTTTCAAATCCATTTTTCCGTAAGTTTATTTTTCTTGGTTCAACACCAACTTTTTTATGCCAAATATTAATCGATCTGGATGAAATTTTTACTGCTAGTATTTATGAGATAGCTGCATGTTTCTATGCATTTATTTTGTAAGAAATGCTGCTATTTTATTTTATTAATTTTTCTTTCACTGAATTATAGAAAAAATAACATTTTCAGAATTTCAATACAATTTTTGAAAGTGAATAAATGAGATATTTCATCAATTGAATACATATAAATGTTTCTCTATGTCTTGTGAATGTAATCGAAAAAAAGGAAGCTTAAAAATTGACATCTTGTACAAAAACTTGAGTTTGAAATTATTTCTGAAAATATATATAAAAAAATGAGTCAATCAAAAGCCGAAAACATATGGAAGTTTAAAATTTGGATTTTATTAGTCCTTTACACAATAAACATGCTGTCAAAATTTAGTTTTAAAAAATGATTAAGAAAAAAGTTGTCGTTTTTCAAACTTCGGTCACATTCTTGGAAATAACTAAGCAATTTATATAATTCAAACTTGAAAATCGAATTTGGGGCCCAAATAATTTTTATTAGTAAATTTTTGGACCGATATAACTCCATTACAAATTGATCTGGCGTAACACTTCTTTCGCCAAAACGAACTCCAATATGTGGGTTATAGGCCTAATCGATTGAAAATAATAATTTTAGTTTGCAACATAACTACATGTTTAAGCTTTAATTTGGTACATCAATGAATTATTTTGCACAATTGGAAGTCTACTTTTTTCTGTCGGAAGGATAATAAATGTCGGATAATGTGAAATGGGACAAAACAGACACTGAAGATGGTGTAAGGTATAGAAAGTATAGTGCGCTTGTATTATTAATCCCCAAGAAATCATGAAATTATTCAGATAATTGGTACGAGTTATATATTTCTGAAAACTAGAAGAAATGAGCTTCCAGATGAAACAAAAACATTACTTACCCAAATTTTTAAAAAATCTGACATTTTTAGAATCGATGTACGCTATACCTTAAGCATACAGTATAACTGTACTGGTAGGCAATTTGAACATTTTTTTCCTCAGTTTCTATAAGACCTTTGGAAATAAAAATTGGCATGCTTAATGTGAAATATCTGTACACCACGAAGCAATTTTAATGTTTTTTTTTTTTTTTTT
>NC_091122.1:7120000-7135000 GCF_040183065.1 Periplaneta americana
GTCTCGTATGGTATTCAAGAGGATCAAATTTTAATTTATTGTGATTTTTATGGAAGTAAATCATCAATGTTTGTTTATAAATTTGTTCTAGATTTGATACACCAAATTCCTGAAAAATTAATTTTGTTGGGTAATCAAAAGGTTTATATAGACAAATTTTGATAATTTTTTTGGAGTAAATTTAAAGGACGGAGAGTCGATTTTGCCATTCCTCCCCAACCTAAAATACCATACTGAATTATTGATTGAAACAGAGCTAAGTACACAGTACGCAGAACATAAACAGGTAAATAAGAACGTAGAATGGAAAATTTGTGGATTGTTTTACGCAATCTGTTACACAGGAAGGAGATATGCTTGTCCCATTTTAAATGTTGGTCAATAATAAAGCCTAAATATTTAACTTATGAGGATATCCTCAAAGCGTTACATGAGCAAGTAGGTAGGTTACAATCATGTATTGTTACACTTCTATTATTATTAATTTTTAGTTGCTCAAGGCCATGTGATGTTAATGAAAATGGTAGAGTATTAATTTTGTTTTAGAAACGTTCAAAGAAAGTAAGCGAGCATCCAGTCATTCTTTAATAATGTTAATACCACTGTTAGAATTTTGATAAGTTTCATTCCAACTCGATCCGCTAAATATAACCACAGTATCAATATGAAATTTGCTTTTTCCCTCTTAAAGAGCTAATCTGTGTATGGAAGGGATATCAAGGAAACTGGAGGCAGGTATCATTATACTGTATGATAATCACGCGCTCTCCTGTTCAGACGTGATACTGACGACGGAAACAAAGGATCCTTTATTTCTCTTGAGAAGTAAATCACGCTAAGGCTTTAAAGTTCTTCGGCCTCGACAGAGTCTCTCAGATTCAATGGCAGGAACACTAAAGACCAAACCTGCAATGCTAGCTTTTAAAGAGATAATCTGTGTTTTCGTTCATCATTTCAGATCCATGAACTGACACTCAGGGCCGTTGGATCTGTTTGAAGGAAGCCAACTGAATGTTATGTATTCTAACACAATCTGTATCAGAATTTGTGTAAAATAAAATTATCTGATAAAGCACTGTTGTGTTATATTAATGTTATTCCTTTCTCTGAGATAGATTCTTAGACCCTTGATGAGCTTACACACAGTAAAAGACACGTTATTGAGAAAAATATAGGAAAAAATTGTTGTGAGTAAACAGCTAATGTAAGATCTTCGAGTCTCACTTTCAGAGAGAAACAGAGGTTAAGGGTGTTCGAGAATAAGGTGCTTAGGAAAATATTTGGGGCCAAGAGAGATGAAGTTACAGGGCAATGGAGAAAAACACTCAAAGCAGAACTTCACACTTGTATTCTTCATCTGACATAATTAGAAACAATAAATCCAGACGTTTGAGATGGGTAGGGCATGTAGCACGTATGGCCGAATCTAGAAATACATATAGTGTTAGTTGGGAGGCCGGAGGGGAAAAGACATTTGGGGACGTAGCGGGAAGGTAATATTAAAATGGATTCGAGGGAGGTGGGATGTGATGGAAGGGACTGGATTCATTTTTCTCAGGATTGGGACTGATGGCGGGCTTATGTGAGGGCGGCAATGAACCGCCGTGACTAATCGTTTGTAACATTTTAAGTCAGTTCTTTGCATGAACTCTATGGTAAGGGTAATAACTTGATCATGATCACTCGCTCACTAATCGATACTCTATAGTGACGTCATGAGGAAACGGAAATCGGAATATTCACTTTGATTGGAAATGTATCTTTGCAGTGTCTTTATGTTTCTGTTGTCTGGTTAAAGTAATAAACAGTAAATCCAAAGTAGACGGTGTTTCAAATTCAGGGAAGCAAAATTCTGAAGATGACAATCTTCCATGAAAAGGATAGTTTGTTTAATAGATGGGAAGATATGTGTAAATGGGTTGTGCCCAGGCGGAATAACCCCACCGAAGCTCACAATGAACCACAAATGGTCACACAGCAGGAACAGATGCTCCACCGTTTGAATTAAATCTGAATTGCAAGTTTGTGCGAATTCAAAAATGAACAGCCAAGGCTTCTTTTTTATTATGTTGTAAAATTGATGTGTCACTGTTAAGAAAAGTTACATCTTCAGCTAAAGAATCAAACAATCAAAATATGAAAATATTTATCCTTTATAAACCTCAGCATTGTTTGATTAAAAAGAATTTTTTGTTCAGTTAGTAGGACATTAATTTTATGATAGCCTTATTTAGTTTGTCTATTACACTTTTACTACGTCACACTACTTTCGACCAATAAAACGGTACGAAAGGACGTCTTTCAACCAATCATGGCTGCTTATCGCACAATTTTATCGCGTTCCTAGCATTTCTTCAATTTTATCGCTTCCCTAGCATTTGTTTATTTTTATCACTACCCTAGCATTTGTTTTTTTTTTTGTTTGCCAACATTTCAAACTGCACTGGTCTGGACGTCAAAAAACAGAAAATTACAAACCACTCCAGTCGATGCACAGCAGTTTCAAATATGACTCGCATTGGCATTCAAGAACAAGAATTAATAAAAATCACTGGTCATATATGAAGAGCACCATTCGGAAATCCTGAATAAGTTGAGGGATACACCATGTACATCAACGAGTTCACTTCTTTTACGCACACGTCCAATATAACATCAACTGAACCACCAACCACTAAAAGATTCAAATTTGAAAATTGTACCTAATTCAAACAATTGTTTCTTTTAAAATTATTCATGTCTATTTTTTATTTCATCATCGCTAATTAAAATGTTTCTTGTTTATTTCATCATCCCTAATTAAAACTTTTCTAACACTTGTGTATATTAGTTAGGTTATGTTATAGCTTCTGCTCTGAGAGGATAAAAAGAACTTCTGCTATATGATATTATGGATAGTCACGTATCAGAGATTGTTTAATATTAAGATTTATTGAAAATCATCTGTCAAGTGACGTTGATTACTGGGATAGGGATAATTGAAGTGGAATGCAACTGTTTTAATAAAAATGAAACTGAATCAACAAAGACTTCTTGACCAGTAACCGTCCACAGAGTTCAATGAAGATTCCATAGTTGGTACAACTGATATGAAAAACAGCAAATCATAACACATTACTGCCAAATACTAGCGTAATATTTATAATGTTGAGATGGTACAAATTTGAAGACAGTTATTTTCGTAAGTCAATTAATATTTTATTGTATTGGAGTACTTTGTTACTTCTAATCTTTATATACTTTCTTCTAATCGTGTAATAGTCAATTAAATCCCACTCGAGTTTTGATTTTCTCTAGATAAATCAAAACCTCTAGTGAGATTACTGTTGATAAACAGCTTGGCAAATTTGGAATATATAAAATAGTGGTTTCCCGGATTTTTGTTACAAAATCTCGAATTTCCCTAATATTTACAAAACGTATATATGGCAACTTTTACATGACAATGTTCTAAGTCCATTGAATTCCACCACAGTCTATTCCCAAGACGTCCCAAACCACGGCGAGAGCAGGTAGTAGGCAGTAGCACCCAGTGAGCTCATTTGGTCACTGGTAGCATCCCAATGGCACTGCTACGGAAGTTGGAAAGAGTGCAAGCACCCGGAAAATCCGATTTGTCAGCAAATTGCCTTGACCTTCAGTGGTGCACTTATCACTTCAACTCAAGCATTCCCCGGCAGAGTGCAGAGACGATCAAGGCTATTCATGAATGAAAGCTTTAACAGTCTACCGCTAGAGTGCAGGTCGGCTGTATTGTTTACGAGACAGCACGTGTCCTGGTCCGCTAGGTCACGTTTCATCAGAAGAGACAGACATCACGCTTCCGTCCTTGAGTGTAAGTAGAGTTGTCCGTTATTGCAATGGGAGTTGGTAAGGAAATTATGTTAATGCATGTAGTGGTGTCTCTTGTCAAGGAAAGCATGCGTCAGGGTTGCACAGAGGGACGGACCTGGAAGAAAATGTAATAGGAGAACTTGCGAACTGTTGGAAAACATATTCTAAGACTCAACTTTACTATACTGTAGCTATATAGAGGCATCAATAAAGTAATATAAATTGGTGGATATCATATCATTATGTGTTGTGACGTCACATGAATAGTACTAAAATCTTAATTATAGTCACTCTAGTTGAAGTAGGCCTATATACAGCAGAGTTTTACAATAAAGTCTACTTGTACAACACAAATACTGTACTTAATACAAGACAAATATTCACGAAGCGTTGTTGAATGTCATAAATTCACCTACAGTATAGAAGGCGTGAGAAATTTCGCCATAAATAATCTTATGTTTTGAGTTTGATTTTTTTTTTAAATCGATTAAGATGCCATATAACGCACTCCTTTTTGATAACGCGTTAAACTTGCCGATGGAGTATGAAAGTCATTTTTGGGAAGTATTTATGCTATGAACTGTTCATTAGTTACAATGTTTTCACGATTACATAAGAGAAAGTTTTATTAATGAAGAAATATACTGACAAGCCATGAGCATTATTTGTAGTTTTTTTTTTAAATGGTCCTAAACAATTCCATTGATTTGGCACCTACTATTATTCTAATTACTATTTTGTAGTAGGAATATACTGTTACTATCCGTAGAATTTCGTCAGAATATTATTCCAAAACTCATTACCCAGTGGAAGTATGCGAAGTATATTGTTTTTAAGGTATTGATATTTACTATCTTTTGCATAGATCTAATAGCAAAACAAGCTGAATTTAGTTTGGGGGTAATTTCTTTAATATGATTTTTCGAATTTAACACATGGTAGATTTATGAGCCAAAAAATTTGGTGGTTGTTGTTCCTAATAGGGACCAATTGCTAATCATTGCCGGTGCGAGGTTTGTGGGTTCAAATCCGATTGAAACCGCTGGATTATGAAAGCGAGTTTTTTTATTGTGTACATTTCACTCAATTGTCGGTTTCTGGTTTAATTATGTGAATCCTACTTACTTGTAATCTAGTACTAATATGTATTCCAATGTGTTTATTTTTATTTTTACTGCGTACATTTTTTTATTGAATTATCGGCTTCTGTTTTTATGTGATTCGTATTTTATTCTAACAACATTAATATGTATTCTACTATGTTTATTTTTATTTTATAAGGTAAATTTTTATGTAACTACCTCTTTTGATCTCATTATGTAGGCCTACCTAAATTGTATCAGTAGGCTATGTAAGTACTTAATTCCGATCCAGTTATACGTTCAACTATGTAAGCAAGTTTTAATTCTGGTTGAGTGTAAGAGAAGGCCTTACGGCTTTAAATTTGCCAGGTTAAATAAAGCCATTATTATTATTATTATTATTATTATTATTATTATCACGGTTTTTCTTTTCAGTATAAATTAAACTGAAATGAATAATCTTATCAAAAATACAGGTCACTTTCAAAATCGACTGAACTTCAATAAAAATAACGTTCATCTGAAACTAAGAACACTATTTCGTTCCTTTCGTATACATTTCTATATTTGCAAATTAAAATTTACAGCTATGGTAAAAAAACAACAATTGAGAACTCATTAGCTTCATTATCAGCGGACTCTATGTCTCATTTCTTTCAGAAATAAAATCGCCGTATGAGTTAAAGGTCCTGTTATATCCTCAACAAATGAGCAATAATCATAATCCGCTACGTTTGCAGCAACAAATATAGAGTAGGATGAATTTCCCACGTACGCTACAAAGCCACAGACTTGTCCGACAGCTGATAATTTATATCTTCCTCTCATACAAAATATAGGATCTGAACAATGCAGCGTTGGTCAGGACGCGTTGCCGTGGTGACGGGGGCCAGTGCCGGTATAGGAGCAGCCATAGCCCAGGAATTGGTCAAGAAAGGTCTCAAAGTCGTCGGACTAGCACGAAGGGAGGAGAGAGTGCAGGTAAGAATTCCTTGTGACAAGCTTACTTTACACCTGATAGCGAACCTAACTTTAATCTTTAAACAAATAGACGGAGCTAAACTTTTTTTCGAAAAGACATACAATCGATGGCTGAGGAGAGATAAATCGGATCTACAAAAATGGACATTTAGATCAGCTACCAGAGTACTGCATTGGAGTCAAATCGCTCGCTTGAACTCTGTCGAATGTCGCACCCTCGAGTGAGATACGATCGGTCGTGATACGCTCGTAATAAATAGAAGCACAGTACAAGGTCATCTCACCGACATGTCTTATGTTGTATGGAAGGCGACAGATAAGATACACATATGTTTTGCTCACACGGTAAAAATAAGGCTTTATTTTCTGCGTTTATGACAAACGTTTAATGGAACGTACCAAAACAGGAACATGAAGTTATAAATAAAATAGTATGAAAAACTTCGATATACAGTTATTATTGCTAATTAATAATTATTCAATATTTGATTTACCACATATATAATATGATAGGTCCATACATAGTGTTCCGCCTATACACTGCGACAATGTAGAAACGTTTTACAAAATATTATTGATATAGCAGTAGATTAATAACAATATTAGTACAGAGATAACGTCACAGAAAAATAATAAAATGAACAATCATGCTGCACAACTGTTACAGACGCAAAGATTGATACCCTAATTATTATTATTATTATTATTATTATTACTAGAAAACTTGATACAGTTCTTGCATTATCGTGATTGTGTTCTCCGTTTATAATAATTACATTTACTTCCAATAACATCTATCAGATGTGGCAAAAACAAAATCACTCCTGTGTGGAAAAAAAAAAATTACCTACAACATTTATATTACATTCTAAAGCAAGTTTTGTAGTTGTACTATGGAGAGGTTAGTTAAACACTGCAAAGTTTTGAAGTGATAAACATCTATGATGTTACTACACAGTTCATCACTGTAACAAGAACGAATGTCTAACGCTCGGCTTATACCGTTCGAGGATTTATCGTTCGCGACAATTTTACCCATCATGGATGTGCGCTACCTATCGGATTATGCTATGAACTACTTGGCGCTCGAGCGAAAACATCCGATGCAGACCTCTGTCAGCTACATTATTTTTTAGAATAACTACGTTGTTATTCCACAAAACTGGACAGTTAACTAATATTTCTGTAGTGCTCGGGAAAAGTGGCACAGGTCAAAAATATTAATTTTACAGGACAAGGAAAAAAAACTGTCTTCACACTGGTTTATGTCGATTTGATTTTTTTCTGTATGAATTATTGTAATGGGAGGAATACTTATGTATCTTTTCCCAAGCGAGCAGATGTTCCGTAAGTTGTCAATAAATTGATAAAAAATGTTTGCGGAAACTGACTTATGCCACTTTTCCCAAGCACTGCAAATTTTATCCTCGAGTAGTTTAACTTACAAAGCAGAAACATATAAAAAGAAATGTATCTATTAAAAAAAAATTAAAACAGATTCACTTGCTAATTTACAGATACGAGGCATCCTTTCTCATAAAGAGGAGGTGGTGGTAGTGATGGTGGTGGTGGTTGCATTAACAGTATGTAGTGGTGGTGGTGGTGGTGGTGGTAGTAGTAGTAGTGGTAGTAGTTTGTCTCCTCATATGATTCATATATCTTAATGTCGTCTATCATCTGGTATCTTCTTCTGCTCCGAACTCTTCTCCCGTTCATCATTCCTTCCAGTGCATCCTTCAGTAGGCAGTTTCTTCGCAGCCAGTGACCCAACCAATTCCTTTTCGTCTTCCTGATCAGTTTCAGCGTCATTCTTTCTTCAACGACTCTTTTCAACACAGCTACATTTCTTATTCTGTCTGTCCACTTCACACACTCCATTCTTCTACATATCCACATTTCAAATGCTACTATTCGCTTCTCTTCACTTCGTCGTAATGTCCATGTTTCTGCCCCCATACAATGCCACACTCCATACAAAGCACTTCACTAGTCTCTTTCTTAGGTGTGATGTATACACGTTTAGTCGCTTCGTGTAATAACACTATTATACCTACGAGAAATGAGACATTACCATTGGAAAGCAATGAAATTCTTTAAATTAAAGAACAACACACAACAATAGCAACCTGAGTCACTTTGTTGCCCCAAACAGATCGCCGTTCACATCCAAGCATAATCGGCAACGTTTTGGTAAATCACTCATTGCTTTACTATGCATGCCCAATGGAACAGCACGAATTTCTTCCTCAATTGCTGTTTTCAACATGTCGATGTCTCGCGAGTAAACTTTCTCTTCAAACAAGCCTACAATCAACAGTCACAGCCTGTGAGATCGGGGGAGCGGGCTGGCCATCCTGTCTGTCCCCTCCTTGGCACATCGCGATTCAAAATTTTCGTCGCCGCAATAGCATACTGAGGAGGTGTGTCTCCATGGTAATACCATACTTTCCGTAGTCATAATGTCATCATACGAAGCGATCCAGAGTACAGTCACATTTCTAACTCACGCTGTAGACAAATTTTTCCTGGTGCCCTCTATGAAGAGTGTTATTTTACGTGCTATAAATGTAGGACTCGGTACCCATAGCTTTATTTTCCACCCGGAGGAAACCATGCTATGAATTTCTTCACCTATTAAAATCCACCGTTTAGTGGTTCGTAAAATATCTATAAAAATATGATACTTGTATATTCTACAATGCAGATATAAATTGTGAATCAATGTAACCTGCTTCTCCTCTAAGGATCACAGAATATACACTCAGGGACAAAAAAAAACCGGACACTTTAATATTTGCTGGTATTTTGCAAAACATTATCTTCTCATACAATATTATGGTAGCCATCTGTTGTTATGGAGACGTGTATACATTGTTGATTGGTTTTGTTTTATAAACAAGCCATTACAACCAAATATTTCAATTTTGCTTTCGGAGTCTCAGCTATAACAATTTTGTCTCAACCATTTTGTGCTTCATTATCGTTATCATTCGTTATTTCTTTATTTTTACATTTTCTGAGTTTAAGTGGGGTTGTAACATTTGTCTTAAAACAAGATGCGACCTGAAGATGTGGCTCGAGCTGTAGCCCTTTACGATGATGGACGCAGTGTACGTTACATTGCAAATGTTATGAATATGGCTAGAAGCACAACCCATGATGCCATAAAACAGTATAGAGAGACCCTAGAATATACCAGAAGACCAGGTTCGGGTCGTCCAAGAGCTACAAATCCAAATGAAGACAGGTATATTGTGTTGAGAGTTCTTAGGGAGCGTAACCTGCCAGCTACTAGTGTAGCCCAGCAATTTGTTAACATGCATGGACGCCCAATTTCGGCCAAAACAGTTAGAAGGAGGTTGAAAGCAAGTGGACTGATATCAAGTAGACCTGCAACTGGTCCCAGACTTCTCAGGATGCATCGAGTTGAACGACTGCGTTTTGCAAATGATCACAGGGATTGGAGAAATGGACAGTGGAGCTGTGTTCTGTTCACCGATGAGTCCCGTTTCAATCTGTGCTCACCTGATGGACGTGAAAGAGTTTGAAGAAGGAGGGGAGAACGATTTTCACAGTGTTACATTTCCGAAAATGTGCCGTATGGAGGTGGTGGAGTGATGGTTTGGGCAGGAGTGTGTACGGATGCTCGTACAGAGTTGGTTTTTGTTGAAAATGGAAGACTAACAGCTGATAGGTATATAAATGAATGTTTGGCTGATCATGTTGTGCCATTTGGCCAATTTGTAGGCGATAATTTTGTTTTAATGCATGATAATACACGGCCGCATATTGCCCATGCGGTCGGAGATTATCTCCAAGAAGTGGGAATCCATGTTCTTCCATGGCCAGCAAGGAGTCCAGACATGAACCCAATTGAACACGTGTGGGGCATGCTGGGACGGCGTGTTAAGAATGGACGACCGAGACCAGAATCGATACAAGAGTTGAGACGAGCACTTGGCGAAGAATGGGAACTTATTGCTCAAGAAGACATTGCTAACCAAATTGAGAGCATGCCAAGACGTATGGATGCAGTTATTCAAGCCAGAGGGGGTAATACCCGTTACTAAAAAGAGTTTTTAATGTTTAAGGCACCATAAAATGAAAAAGTAGTTAGATCAAACGATGCCATAGTTATACGCCCTTTGTAATTTTTTGTAAATTTTCTCATCAGTGATTTTTTTTTCAAATGTTGTCGTATAAGGTCCTAAATGAAACATTATTTTGTTTAAATGGGTTTTGTTTCATTTTGAAATAATTGGCAACAAAATACAAGCAAATATAGAAGTGTCCGGTTTTTTTTGTCCCTGAGTGTATTTGAAGAATAAAAAAAACACAGTGCATGTTATCGTTCCTCTCTAACCCGTAAACCAATGGCGGGCATTGCCGCAGTGACGTCAGACCTCACCGAAGCATCAAACTTATTCCCTACCTTCCCCTTCCCCCACTCCATGAAAATACTGCACGTGTACGTGGCGGATTATACTGGACTGCTGTACTTCGGAGCTTCATTAGTGATACAATGTCTTTCGCAGAATCATATGAATCGAGAGGATATCACACTTACAAGAAAGGCGGTTCTTTCACTTCTCATGTTTAGGATCAGTTACAAATATTCAGGACGCGAACTTAAATATGTAGGCTACATTCTTAAAATAGATCACCTGTTATACGAGTTCAAAGAACTCAGACTCAGTGATTTTCAAAGGATGGAGAAAGATTTCTGCCACTCCTTTTCATGTTTAAATTGAAAATGTTATCCCAGAATTGCAGTTAGAGGTAGGCTACTGGATTTGCAGAATGATGAATTCTTGAAAGCAGAATGTGAAGGTCTACTGGGGGCTAAATTTTTTTAAATATGTCCAGTACTACATACCCACTGCTTACACAGTTTGTTTCAAAAATAATAAGTACCATCATTTCCCATAACTATGGTCCTTGAACATAACTATTGTCCACGATAGAACTATTCAAATTTTATACTCGTTTATCTACATTCTTGCTGTACTGCAGTTTGAATTCAAGTCACTGCAGCTATCTACGAACGGTCTATGTTACTTCTACAATGATCTTTGAATGGTTGTATCGTGGACCATAGTTGTGTTCCAGGACCACAGTTGTGGGAAATGACGGTATGTATTCACCAACCTACCAGTGCGAACAGCTGTTTTCTAAAATGAAATTTATAAGGTCCAGCCCAGATCTCGCTTAATCGATGCTCATCTCCTTGCGCAACTGAAAATAGCATGCACAGATATAAATCCCAATTTCAAAGAAATTGATTTGAAAAATGATTAATTAAATATCACGTGAATGGACTATTCTAATTACATATGGTAGGTAGGAGTGCAGTGGCGCAACTGTCTGTAAATCCGTCACTGCACTGTAGAGTGCAACCCCTTCCACAGTAGGTATACCTGGTAAGGTTTATCTTGTCTCAGTAGCAATAAAACCAAGTCCCTTCAAATGAGGGTGGAGATTATAGGAGGGTTGTAAATTTTCAGATTCCTTTCAAAACCTTGTTATTGTACAGGCTACCGGAACTCAGTTTCTTGAAAGACAAGCTCAGTGGCGGAACTACACAGTACGAAGAGAGATATTTTGTTATTTTATTTTGCGCTACAGAATGTATCAACTAGTCCCTCCCGCCACTGGATGGATGGACAGCATCGCTCCACTCCCCCATCGCCACAACAATACAGATGAGTAAGACATATCGCCTTTCTCTCTCTTTTCACAGTGAGACAACAAGATACATCACACAGCCTTTAGTTGCCATTTAAATCCTGTCTTGTGGGTTGCGTTCATTTTGCCCACCACTGCTGCAAATCAAGTAGATGTGAATTATTCCTCCAAAGCAGCAATCCGTTATAAATCACCATCACCTCGCAGCTGGTTATTCATGGGATGTATTATGTTTGGCAGGAACTATCCCAGGACCTGAAATCCGCACCAGGAAAACTGTACGCACTCAAGTGCGATGTGAGTCAGGAGCCTCAAGTGAAGGAAGCTTTCCAGTGGGTCAGGTCCAACCTCGGAGGAACGGACATCCTTGTCAACAACGCTGGAGTGGCCTCTATCAACACTCTGATCGGTAGCTACACCAAACTGTTCTTTTATTCGCCATCAGTGGCTCAGCAACACTTGTAAGCCCTGGTGTAGTACATCACAAGTTGTCGCAACTTAACATTAGAGGAAACTCTCATGACATGAGGTTAGCACGACGCCGGGCAGCACACTGTCAACGGGCAATCATCGATGCCATAGACGGGATTAGAACACACGTATATTGCCTTTCTAGCTATGTACCTTGACCGCTACATCTACAACTATCAACTAGTTTTTAGTATTATTTAACGACGCTGTATCAACTACTGGGTTACCTAGCGTCGATAAAATTCGTGAGTGAGATAGTATTAGGTAGACCCGGAGGTTCAATGCCGCCCCCACATAAGCCCGCCATCGGTCCCTATCCTGAGCAAGATTAATCCAGTCTCTATCTTCATATCCCACCTCCCTCAAATCCATTTTAATATTATCTTCCCATCTACGTCTCGGCCTCCCTAAAGGTCTTTTTCCCTCCGGCCTCCCAACTAACACTCTATATGCATTTCTGGATTCACCCATACGTGCTGCATGCCCTGCCCATCTCAAATGTCTGGATTTAATGTTCCTAATTATGCCAGGTGAAGAATACAATGCGTGCAGTTCTGTGTTGTGTAACTTTCTCCATTCTCCTGTAACTTCATCCAAGTTTCACAACCATACAGAACAACCGGTAATACAAATGTTATATAAATTCTAACGTTCAGCTTTGTTTTAGAGCAGACTGGATGACAAAGAAAAGAAAAAAAGTAAAAAACATTTGGGAGTTCAAAGTTTGGATTTTGTCACTCCTTTACATAGTAAATATGTTCTCAAAATTAGGTTGAAAAAAAAATAGGCAAAAATTGTCATTTTTTAGTGGAATATTCTCTTAATCAAAGACTTCATTTACTTATTTGTATCTATATTTTGTTTATATGTGTATATAATTCCGCTTTCATTTACTATTTACATAATATTTTAACGTATATCGTATATACTGAGTGTTCATTTCAAAGTGTGTCATGACGTCACTGTTGTGAGTCAGCGATTTGAAGCGAGTTTCAGCTTTTATGTCAGAGAAGTTGCCTATTATTCAAGGCGTTCAATCTGAACTTGAGAACGTGTACGGTATAACTTGAACGTCGTAGCGATCTGTACGGTCTGTGTGCTACCATAACCTCTTTCGAACTGTGTTTTGCGCGGGAAGTCGTACGCAGGGTATTTGTTATCATCGGTTACGGCAACATTCCACAACACAAATCAAATGGTCCGAGTCCATGTTTACCGTCGAAGTTAATGTCAACAAATACCTAATTAATTAATTAATAATGGCTTTATTTAACCTGGCAGAGTTAAGGCCGTAAGGCCTTCTCTTACACTCAACCAGGATTAAAACTTGCTTACACAGTTGAACATAAAACTTGATCAGAATTAAGTAATTACATACTGATACAATTTAGGTATACATAATGAGATCAAAAGAGGTAGTTACATAAAATTTACCTCATAAAATAAAAATAAACATAGTGAAATATATATTAATGTTGTTAGAATCAAATACGAATCACATAAAAACAGAAGCCGATAATTCAATAAAAAAATGTACACAGTAAAAATAAAAATAAACACATTAGTATACATATTAGTATTAGATTACAATTAAGTAGGATTTATATAATTAAACCAGAAACCGACAATTGAATAAAATGTACACAAAAAATAGATCAATAATAAAATACAACAACACAGTGGGATACATATTGGCGTTAAGTGATAAATAAACACGATTTAGATAATACAAATAAGAAACAAAAAAAAAAATAAATAAATATAGTGGAATACATTCCATTAAATATTTGCAACGCAAAGTTACTTAAGTAATCGTCTTAACCCTCTCCCCATAAAGAAAAAAACTCACTTCAGTACGTGTTTCGAAACAGTTCACATTCCTGCCACTACAGCTGTTACCGTACGTATCGGTAAGTACTCTTCAGAATGAACGCCGTACTTGCTAGGCAACTTCTCTGGCACATACGTAATACGCCTCTGCGGAAGTGTAGGAAGATTGAATTCTCTAGGCTCATCGGCTAGCCACAAGACGACATACAGCGAGCCATGACACACTTTGAACTGACACGCAGTATACTTCACATTGGAGAAATCTGGTCACACTTTCTGTTAATACGGTGACGTCAACAAAAGCCGCTACGTCACGCAAGCGACTAGAACCAGCCTGTTTCGGTCGGGCGTTTGTGTCATTTGAGCAAATCATTAACAGCTAGATCGTCTTTGATTCCCTAAGAGTTCATCAAAGTAGAGTTCTCACATTTTCTAATAATACTACTCAATTATTACAACTTTTTACCTTAATTGCAGAGCAGGGGTCAAATTTGCTCCCCCTGCCTCTGTAGATGACTCCTCTGTCTCTAATATCAGTGGCGTCATTTAATTCAGACGGTCCTGTGGATAACTGGAAGAAGATATTGGACCTCAACGTCCTGGCCCTCAGCCTGTGCACCAAGGAGGGCCTGCAGTCCATGAAGGAGAAGGGCGTGGACGACGGTCACATCATACACATCAACAGGTTAGTCAGCACTCGGTCTTGCCTTTGTAGTAGTTATCGGCGGTCTAGTGGTGAGTGTACTTGCTTCTGTGCCCAAATGACAAGGACTCGTAGGAATTCTGAGTGCGAAAAATTAAGTGCCGCTGAATTAAACCTGATGATTCTGTGTAGTAAATTTGCTGCTTGTCTTGTCTTGTCTTGTCTTGTCTTGTCTTGTCCTACTAGAATATATGTTCTTTGTATTTTGGTCTGTCGACAGCATCACTGGTCACTCACTACCCAGCGGTTTCTTCATGTACGCTGCTTCCAAACATGCTGTTACTGCCCTCACAGAAGGACTTCGTAGAGAACTTGTCAACCAGAAGTCTAAAATACGTGTGACTGTAAGTTACAAGAGCTTAAAGTCGTGATAAGTCAAACGTAAACTAACCATAAGGGGGAAAATGGACCTTT